>NC_052315.1:34600551-34653051 GCF_016432855.1 Salvelinus namaycush
ACTTCACCAGCATTGTCATGGGTTGAATCCTAACTAACGTGTGATGTCTACGCATAAATACCGTAATGATTTTGAGTTATGTGTTACGTGTGCATATCTCAAGCTATGATTCAGCCCTACAGGATGTCTATATATTCTGACTCATAATCCTAATGGTGCTGTGGTTACGGTGTCATGTGTGTGTCTTCTGTTCTCCATCCATGCCTCACTCCAGACTACGACTCTAATGACCTAGAAGGTAAAACGCTACAACATTCTTCAACATGACTGTCAGCCCGTCTCTCTCTCTCCCAATCACCTCTATATTCAAACCCACCCCTCTCCTTCCCCAGACAACTCTAGTGCTTGGTTGTTGGTTGAGGAGGGAGTGTGTGTATTCTACATGAGTTGCTGCCTATGTAAGTGCATGGTCCTCTATTGCCCAATCCCAAATGTACGCCTACCCCTTATGCACATTTGATAGGATTTGATATAGGTGGAGGTAATATGGTAACAGCCCCACTGAATGTGTCACCATATTGCTTATGTAGCAGATGAAGATCTGTGAAACTCACTCCTCAGCCTGAAGTGTCTGCGCTGCCGAATAGCTAGCGACTGGGTATAATGTTTCAGGAGGGCAGTCACGTGTGTTTGCGAGGCAGAGGTCCTGGGTTTGAGCCTTGGTGTGAGATGATTCAGGAGGAAGCGGTACATGCTAAGCAAGCAGTGCAATGTCCTTTTACACTTACACATCTCAAAGCCTGACAGATCTCAACAAGTGCATAGGGGTTAGGGGTTCAATAAAGTTTGGGCAAGAGCGTAACTCACTTCGTACTTCCTCTTCAGAGTGATTCTTCTTCCTGTGTGCGACGTAGTTTATCTTCCCTCTTCTACGCATGCCTACAGGATGAAATGTTTGTCACTGCTTTTACTCTCCTACAGGCTCTTAGACACATACACCTCTCCCCGACAGGCACAGATACCACACTTACCCCTTTGCTATATGGTCTAATACACTCCCACCCTTAGACTGTGTGTGTGTGTGTGTGTGTGTGTGTGTGTGTGTGTGTGTGTGTGTGTGTGTGTGTGTGTGTGTGTGTGTGTGTGTGTGTGTGTGTGTGTGTGTGTGTGTGTGTGTGTGATGAAAATTGTTGTTGTTTATGATACCTAAGCAGATGTTGTGCCAAACAACTGCGTCGTGAGTCATGACTATGAATAGAGGAACTCAGTGACCCAGTCTGATATGAGAACTGATATGTATAACGTTGACACAGATGTTATCACCCACAGAACTTTCCATTTCAGAGGAAAGAACACACACACACACACACACACACACACACACACACACACACACACACACACACACACACACACACACACACAATGTTATGCATTTTTCCTCTTTTACCATGCATTGTTCAAGGTTATTCACATAACCACAAACGTCAGAAATAATAGTGTATATTGTGTCTAAAACATAGTGTTCCATGACGGTACTGTTTTGAGAAATGGCCACTATGGTGTCCATGTCAATGGAACACCAGTCCTACCGTGGCAAGGCTATGTGAAACTTTCATGCCAGTGGACACTATGGTGAATACTGCAGGTTTGAATGAGAAAGATGACGATATACGTGGCATATGCTCTCACTTATGATTACAGTCCTGTGGCTCATGCTAGAACTGAACCTACAGCGGTGGAGTTGCCAGCACCACACTCAAGCCAACCGAGTCATCTGGCAGTGTTGTATAATACTGACCAACATGACTAACTGTACTTTCCACTTCCCTGTCCACTGTAGTTCATGGGTATAAGCTGTATCGAATGCCAATTAGAAGGCAAAAATATTTTTTCCACTCTTCAGTTTTGCTAGTTCCCAGCTGGTCTTGTTGTTGCTAGCCTGCAGTGACCAGTCCGCCTCACAGTGCATAGAGGGGGGTTGGGACTGGGAGAGGCCGTCTCTGTGGATGGATGATCTCCACTTTGATACATAATACATTCCATCTCATCTGCATTCATGAATGGATGAGTTGCTAATAGTTACAGGCCTCATTTACACTGGGGGACGAGAGGAGGTGAGGAGAGGAAGGAGAAAAGAGCAAGAGATTAAGCTTCTCTACCGTGCCATATTCTTGGGGAGAAAAACTTTGACAGAAGCCAGAGCACATGGCCAGTTTAGATGTGACGGTATGCCATGAAAGGAGAATCCCCCCCCCCCCCTAAGGTTGCTTTCTACCTTTTACAATGAGAAGGTAGTAAGAGTACTATACACTTTCAACATCAACGCCCTACTTCAACAAGCTTTATCTGTAAGAGCCTGGTTTTGTAGGATGGTGTCCCTGACATACTTTGTTGTTGAATCTCCATTAACTCAGTCACATCTCTTCTCCCTTGTGTTATACCCATATTCTTCTCTTGTCACTTTTCCATCCCTTTATCCTGTGACAACAGAGGAACACCTGTATGAGGAACTGAGAGGGGGTGAAACCAGCAGGCCTGCATTCTAACTCTCCTCTCATAGCCTACTGTGTGATTGTTAGCATACTGTAGCTAGCTAGCCTGCACCCTGTGGATTAGTATTGTGGCTAGGCTAACCCAGTCAGGTGTTTGGTGTATAGGTTCAGTTGAGGTGGTATTTTATGTAGTCTTTAGACCAGGGCTGTAATAAAACAGATTGTATGCATTATTGTGGTCTTGTCTTCCTCTCTGTACTGTAGAGAACAGTGTTTTTCAGGGATCAGAAGGTAAACACAGCTGTATAACTCTACAACCCCTGGGATATCTACTGTACAATAGAAACCCTTAGAGACGGTTTCCCAGTCACAGATTAAGCTTATTCCACAACTAGGCTTCATCTGTGTCCTGAAAACCGGTCCTTAATGTTTAGGCGTAGTGGTAGAGGACAGTCATGGTTAGCACTGTGTTGTAGTTGGTGTGTGACCTGTTGTAGTTCTACTGTAATGTTTAAGTATATGAACAGCTTTGTACATCCTTCAGTGAAGTTTGTACATCCTTCAGTGAAGTTTTTGCATAGTCCGCGATGTCACATTTTCTAGCTTTCATTGTCTGTCTTGGTTTTATTGTCTTTCACCCGTTGTTAGTCTTTTATATGTATTGTATCTTCTCTCTACTCATAATGCTGTGTAGCTGACTCCCAATCTGATGAAGAATAGCTAGGTAAATTCCATTCCTCTCCATAATTTAGTCTACAGAAGGATAGTGACAATAGCCCACTGATGCACAGAGAGTCTATTGTAGCCTTCCTATATGTGTGTGTACCTCCACCACAGTGTGTGTGTGTGTGTGTGTGGGGGGGGGGGGGGGGGGGGGGTCCATTGTGTGTGTGTGTCTCGATCCATTGGATATGTTAGTGTTGACAATACCCCAGGGGCCTTCCATTCCCTCCACCTCTCTCTCTCTCTGATGTACTCAGATAGTATCACCAGGATGAACACCTCTCGATAGGCCACTTGCTGTCACTATGGAAACGGACAGAAACACTTCTCCTGAAACGTGGTCAAGCCCTTAGAGCACACACTCATTCACGTGCACACACACACACACACAAACACATGCACTCACCTAGGGCTCTGGCGGTCATGACATTTTGTCAGCTGGGGATTGTCATGCAAATAACTGCCAGTTTCACGGTAACTGACCTTTAATTAACATAAACACGTTTAATATCTCTTAGCTTCCACACATAGCCTACAAGCCACTGATGCAGACCTTTGGAACATCTACATTTTAAAGTCTAATAAATCCATTTAATATAGCCTACACCATCACAATAAATAGTAAGAAGAATACAATAGTAAGAATAATACAATAGTAAGAAGAATACAATTGAACATAACTGAATAAAATAGAATGGATATTTCCCCAAACGATTTTCGAGGGCGCTGCACATGCAGCTATTCTGTGGTGAGCGGTTAACAAAGAAACAGGCCCTCCTATATGCTTCATTTAGAGTTATTTATGTAACTTTAGTTGTGATACAAACATTAGGTTATCTAATTTTTTTTTAATACATTCTAAAGCTGCATGATTCAACTCTAATGATGATTTGAAAAAAGTGTCATGAAAGGCATGAGCTCTGCTGTTTCTTGTGCAGGCTGCACACACTTCGTCAGTCTCTCATTCACAGTTTGACAAGCGCTTGATAATATTCTTACCCATCAGACTTTTCTCAATTTAATCTTGTCTTTACATATACTAAATAATATGTGTGAAATCAGTTTGGATATAAAATGGGACATTATCATGCTCCTGTCGGAACAGAGGCAGGGGGAAAAATGCATGTAACCCGTATGCACTTAAATAGCGAATGGAGGACACTTTTCGAGCGGTTCATTTTCAGGCCAGCCAGGTAGGCTACTCCGGTTGTAAAGCGAAGCAATGTGCTTAAAATTAGGAACGTTTAGAAATATGTATAGTAGAGTTAGCCTATAGAAAGCTGATGGGATCCTCCTCTTTTTAATAGAGGCCATCTGTTTTCTCACGCAACTGCATAGCCTATAGAAATATTGTGCAACATGGGTTTATGGGCTCTCAAGTAGTGTTTGATTAGATTTTTTGATTGCATTCGCGTTAATGGCAGATTGATTAGAGTGCTGAGTACCAGGCCATTATCGAAGCCATTGGCCGTTAACAAGTTTGGTAGGCTACTAATGACCATCAGTGGCATCAGAGCACAATTTTGGAGAAGCCTAATTACCATGACTCCACGGTCACGTGGAATTTGACTGTGATCATGACTCGTGACTGCCGGTAATATGGTCACCGTAACAGCCCTACACTCACCTCACATATTGTACCATCTTAACACACATAAAGTACAAACACACACCAACATACCCCATTCCATTACAGGCTATTATGTCTCAACACACACACAAGCACACACACCTCTCGTCTGCATGCCATTGTAAATCTTCCAGACAGCCGTGAAAATCTAACCGGCACAAATAACGTTGAGATTAGACATTCACAAACATGATTAATGGTCTCAGGCCGCGCCCAGTGTGTGTGGAATATTAACATTGCTATGGCCTGTAGAGGATACCTGGAGCACACACACAAGCCGGTAGACACACACACAACCCGGTAGACACACACACACATACACACAAGCCGGTAGACACACACACACGGATAAAAAAAAGGCGTTACTAATGATCTGAAGGGGAATGCAGTGTGATTTAACCATTACTGCAGATATACAATTCCAGGCTCAAACCTTCCACTGGTGCTAATGCTTGGTAAACCAGGACCCTTTATGGCTCAGGGCTTCTCTATCATGTTGGCACAGTGTGTGTGTGTGTGTGTGTGTGTGTGTGTGTGTGTGTGTGTGTGTGTGTGTGTGTGTGTGTGTGTGTGTGTGTGTGTGTGTGTGTGTGTGTGTGTGTGTGTGTGTGTGTGTGTGTGTGTGTGTGTGTGTGTGCGCCTCTAGAGAAATTACAAAGTGACAGGGTAGAGTGGTCATAGTGACCTGAGGGGATAAAGTTTATTAAGATTCATGTGTGTGTGTGTTGATATCAGTTGGGTCAGTGGCCTGGGGGAAGGACGAGAGTGTCACAGCTGTCCAATCAGAGACGCAGCAGGTAGCAAAAACCCGGCCACGCCCACACCTGCACCCTGCAGACCACACCATCTGTCCCTCTATCACACACACACACACACACACACACACACACACACACACACACACACACACACACACACACACACACACACACACACTAACAAACACAGCAGAACCAGCAGTCAATAATGATTATGAATACAGATCAGGAACTGGAGTGAAAGCTTCCTGACATACAGGATTGCGCCATAACCATTAGGCACAGATTGTGTGTGTGTGTGTGTGTGTTGTACAGTTTGTGTGTGTGTGTGTGTGTGTGTGGATCCATGCATTTCACAAGTGAAGTGTTCCACCATGTGTTTTTTCAGAGGGTGTACTCTACCTAGTTTTTTCAGAGGGTGTACTCTACCTAGTTTTTTCAGAGGGTGTACTCTACCTAGTTTTTTCAGAGGGTGTACTCTACCTAGTTTTTTCAGAGGGTGTACTCTACCTAGTTTTTTCAGAGGGTGTACTCTACCTAGTTTTTTCAGAGGGTGTACTCTACCTAGTTTTTTCAGAGGGTGTATTCTACCTAGTTTTTTCAGAGGGTGTACTCTACCTAATTTAAGCCTCAGTGCCTGCATGTGTGTGTATTCATGCCCAGATAGTGAGCCGTATCAAGGAAAGGGGATACCTAGGCAGTTGTACAACTGAATGCCTTCAACTGAAATGTGTCTTCTGCATTTAACCCAACCCCTCTGAATCCGAGAGGTGCGGGGGGCTGCCTTAATCGACACCTACGGCATCGGCGCCCAGGGAACAGTGGGTTAACTGCCTTGATCAGGGGCAGAACAACAGATTTTTACCTTGTCAGCTCAGGGTTTCGATCCAGCAACCTTTCGGTTACTGGCCCAACGCTCCTACCCGCCGGATGGACACAGTGGGACTGTGAGATCCTGTAGTGTCTCCATATGGTCTTGCCCTGTGTCAGCCCTGCCCTGCCACTGTTACTGTGACACTGTGTATCACTGAGTGTGTGAATGTGTGTTTGAGATGCACACACACACGTCACACGTGCTGATACGATGTGTTGCGATTCTCACAATTCTACATGTACTACGATTCGATGCTCCAAACATATTAATCACCATATGTCTGCTGCAGAGGGACAAGATGAAGCCATGAGAACTAGTTTTAATCAGTCATGGTAATAAAAGCAAAGAAAGCTAATTGGCTCACTATTTAAAAATACTGGAGATGTGGTGCAGGTAGAGCTGACTAGCGCAAAAATAATATTGCGATATGCGGTCAAAAATAAAATCCTGATATGTAACTGTATCGATTTTTGCCCCATCACTAATATTGACAGTCAATTTCAGTATGTGTGTTTACTGTGGGCAACAGTCTTGCTCATTAAGGTCCTGTATCACAGAGTAAACACCATTAATCAACACCTACTAACAACCACACATGCACACACACATGCACTCACACACACACACAGATCTATGACTGATCAACAAACATTCTGTCAGCGATATTAACGGTCAATATGTAATCACTCAACACTCAATCTCTATCAAACCCTGGTCTTTTAAACCTGATAATATGAAGGGGTTCATTCTTTTTGCCTGTTTTTTTTCCACAGCCAGGCTGTGCAGCAAGAAGGTACACCCACATCGAATGAGCTTGTGAGTGTATTAAGGTGAACGATAGACAGGAAAGGTAGGAGGTATTAGGTAGCCTGCCTGGTCTATTTTTGTCTTCACCTGGGGGCCTATAGAAATGGGGAGAAGGAGAAGAAGAAAGAGAATACATTAAATAGAGGGAGAGAATGAAACCCAAAGAGTTTTGCTTATCCCTTCAAGGTTGGGATCCCTCTGAGTCATAGTTGGAGTTTTCCACCCCCACTACTCTCACACCTTAGTCATTAAACAGACGCTCTTGTCCAGAGGGACTTACAGGAGCAATAAAGGTTAAGTGTCTTGCTTAAGGGTTCATTGACATATTTTTCACCTAGTTTGCTCAGGATTTGAACCAGTGGCCTTTTGTTTACTGGCCCAACACTCTTACCCACTAGGCTACCTGCCGGTCCCTTCTTCTGCTCCACCTGCTCTCATTCTATACCTGACTTCGCTGTCATTAATATATATAAAGCTCCCTTTTTCATACACTCTCTCTCTTCCTCGACTGAATCGTCTTATCACTCACTCTCTCTTTCCCTCCCTTACTGTGGGTTTGTGTTGAATACAGATGAGGTAGGGACTGCGCCACTCCCCAGCCCTCTCTGAGCTGAAGGAGCCCTGAGAGCACACACCACACACACACACACACACACAAACAAACAGGGCCCCAGTCTCAGGGAAGCGTGACTATCCTTCCCTCCATTCACTTATTCACTCCCTCCTTCATCTACACTCGTCTGTGCCTCTGGGGTCCACTCCGCTCCTCCATTCCTTCTTCATTCCCCCTTCACTCTCCTCTCCTCACCTCTAATCTATCTCTTTCTATTCCTCCTCTCCTCTCTTCCCCTATACTTGTGGTAAGATGAGAGCTATTAGTGTCATATACCCTGCTTTATCTGGCAATTAATGAACAAATTATGTTCACTGCATTCTGGGATATATAGTTGAATATCCTTGAGACTTGCATCCCAAGTGTGTGTGTGTGTGTGTGTGTGTGTGTGTGTGTGTGTGTGTGTGTGTGTGTGTGTGTGTGTGTGTGTGTGTGTGTGTGTGTGTGTGTGTGTGTGTGTGTGTGTGTGTGTGTGTGTGTGTGTGTGTGTGTGTGTGTGTGCGTGCTCTCTCTCTATTAAAGCATATTGAAAAGAGGTTTAGTAAAGCATGCAGGGCTCCAAATCTATTAACAACTGCACTTTGGTTATTGGAATGCTCCCTGTACATACACACAAAATCATATGCCTGGGTGTCATATGACACCCACAGCAGCTCCACACATCTGTAATATTTTCTGTTTGTAATGATAAATTACTGTATATACATCTAATTTGCTCTTAGTATTCTTACAGCACACACACCCTCATTTTACCAGGTAAGTTGACTGAGAACACATTCTCATTTACAGCAACAACCTGGGGAATAGTTACAGTGGAGAGGAAGGGGGAAGAATGAGACAATTGGAAGCTGAGGATGATTAGGTGACCATGATGGCCGGAACACTGGGGTTAACATCCCTACTCTTACGATAAGTGCCATGGGATCTTTAGTGACCACAGAGAGTCAGGACACCTGTATAATGGCACATATTAAAGACAGCAATGTCCCCAATCACTGCCCTGGGGCATTGGGATATTTCTTTAGACCAGAGGAAAGAGTGCCTCCTATTGGCCCTCCAACACCTCTTCCAGCAGCATCTGGTCTCCAATCCAGGGACTGACCAGGACCAACCCTGCTTTGCTTCAGAAACAAGCCAGCAGTGGGATGCAGGGTGGTATGCTGCTGGCTTTCTCTCTGTGTGAATGCATATCGGCAGATGGCCATCTCCCAGTGTCTCAGCTGGTTCCTTTGTTGTGTGTTTCTGAAGGAGAGAGGAGAGTTTTTCTTAACAACCCCACTCACTCAGTCTGTCTCTGTCACCTTTCTCTCCTGTGTGTGTTTGTTTGTGTGTGAGTGAGAGAGATGTTAAGAGAAGAAAAAAAAAGCTGGACAACTTGTCTTTTGGGAGCATATGAGAGAGAGAGAGAGAGAGAGAGAGAGAGAGAGAGAGAGAGAGAGAGAGAGAGAGAGAGAGAGAGAGAGAGAGAGAGAGAGAGCGAGAGCGAGAGCGAGAGAGAGAGAGAGAGAGAGAGAGAGAGAGAGAGAGAGAGAGAGAATCAAGTTTAGTGTGTGGAGGGAGAGGAAATAGCTAGGCTGAAATTAAAATGAGCTCAGTCGGTCGTCTCACACACACACAGTTGGGATACAGTGGAGCTTGAAGGCAGGGCAGAGTGTGTGTGGAGTATAAATAGCTCTGCATTGCCACTGATGCTATTTCTGGACCAGGCATCGTGACTGACTCAACCGTAGGCAACCTCAGACGGGACACTGACACACACTTTGTACAGCACACACACTCATGCACGCTTGCACACACACTAAGTTCCTCGGTGTCCAAATCTCTAAGGACTTAAAATTGTCCAAACATACATTAACAGTTGTGAAGAAGGTGCGACAGTGGCTCTTCCCCATCAAGATATTTGGCATGGGCCCTCAAATCCTCAAACAGTTCTACAGCTACACCATTGAGAGCATCTTGACTGGCTGCATCACCGCTTGGTCTCGATCGCATGGCGCTACAGAGGATGGTGCGGTCAGCCCAGTACATCACTGGGGCCGAGCTCCCCATCATCCAGGACCTCTATATCAGGGGATGTGAAAGGAACGCCCAGAAAATTGTTTAAGACACCAGCCACCCAAGCCATAGACTGTTCTCTCTGCTTCCACTCGGCAAGCGATACCGGAGCAACAAGTCTGACACCAACAGGCTCCTGAAAAGCTTCTATCCCCAAGTCAAAAGACTGCTAAAAAGTTAACTAAATGGCAACACGGACTATCTGAATTGACCTTTCAATGTTATTTTTTGCACTGACTATTCACACTCACTCGCTCTATGCACACTGACACTCCAACACACACACATTCATATATATATATAGCTACTAACACTGGAACTGACCCTGTATATAGTTACTGACCCTGGAACTGACCCTATATATAGCTACTGACCCTGGAACTGACCCTGTATATAGTTACTGACCCTGGAACTGACCCTGTATATAGTTACTGACCCTGGAACTGACCCTGTATATAGCTACTGACCCTGGAACTGACCCTATATATAGCTACTGACCCTGGAACTGACCCTGTATATAGTTACTGACCCTGGAACTGACCCTGTATATAGCTACTGACCCTGGAATTGACCCTGTATATAGCTACTGACCCTGGAACTGACCCTGTATATAGCTACTGACCCTGGAACTGACCCTGTATATAGCTACTGACCCTGGAACTGACCCTGTATATAGTTACTGACCCTGGAACTGACCCTGTATATAGCTACTGACCCTGGAACTGACCCTGTATATAGCTACTGACCCTGGAACTGACCCTGTATATAGCTACTGACCCTGGAACTGACCCTGTATATAGCTACTGACACTGGAACTGACCCTGTATATAGCTACTGACCCTGGAACTGACCCTGGAATTGACCCTGTATATAGCTACTGACCCTGGAACTGACCCTGTATATAGCTACTGACCCTGGAATTGACCCTGTATATAGCTACTGACCCTGGAATTGACCCTGTATATAACTACTGACCCTGGAATTGACCCTGTATATAGCTACTGACCCTGGAATTGACCCTGTATATAACTACTGACCCTGGAATTGACCCTGTATATAGCTACTGACCCTGGAACTGACCCTGTATATAGCTACTGACCCTGGAACTGACCCTGTATATAGCTACTGACCCTGTATATAGCTACTGACCCTGTATATGCTGTACTGTAGCTTACTTGCTTTCTTGTGTTCTTATTTCTTTTTCTTGTGTTTTTTTCTTCTACTTGACTTTTTTAATAGTAAACTGATATTGATTGCTGCATTGTTGGGAAAGAGCTTGCAAGAAAGGCATTTCACTGCAGTTGTGCACTTGACAGTACAACTTGAAATTTGAAACACACACAATCACTCACTACTACAATTACATACTATACCGACAAAGAAATGCATACAGACATGTATCCACACCACACTCAGATGCATCACCTTTCAACGATAGTTTGTGTTTTGATGAGGATTATTCCTCTGCTTTTGTATCCCTCCCTCATGCTCCTTTTCATTCTCTCCTCTCTCACCACCCCTTTATTTGTATTTGTCTTTCGTTCTCTCTCTCCCCCTCTTTGTCCATCCCCTGCGCATGATTACTGTATTAGTGTTTCATTAGGCCTGTCCATGTCTGCCACAGAAAATGTTTTGTGGATTTTGGAACAATAGCCATCCAGCTCACAGAGTCTATTGTTGCAGTGGAATGACTGGAGAACACACTGACTCTCAGAGGTGGAGTGACTCTGTTGAGTTCCCTACAAGAAACTCTTCCCATAGAATATGATGGGAACTATGATCAGTTAATGCAGGACTACAAACTGAAGATTAGTTGACTTACCCCCCTTTACTAAGTAAAATGTTTTGAGGCCCAGTTTAAAAAACTGAATAGCACATCTGTTATTGTTCCATGAGGTGACAGATACCCTGTTTTGTGACATCTGTCCTCTGTGTCGCCCACTGCTGTGTACCTGTAGAGGTGATTATAAGCCAGCATGAAGCCAGTGGTGCTGTAGTACTGTAGCTGTTGTTGTCCAGCGGTGCTGTAGTACTGTAGCTGTTGTTGTCCAGTGGTGCTGTAGTACTGTAGCTGTTGTTGTCCAGCGGTGCTGTAGTACTGTAGCTGTTGTTGTCCAGTGGTGCTGTAGTACTGTAGCTGTTGTTGTCCAGCGGTGCTGTAGTACTGTAGCTGTTGTTGTCCAGTGGTGCTGTAGTACTGTAGCTGTTGTTGTCCAGTGGTGCTGTAGTACTGTAGCTGTTGTTGTCCAGCGGTGCTGTAGTACTGTAGCTGTTGTTGTCCAGTGGTGCTGTAGTACTGTAGCTGTTGTTGTCCAGCGGTGCTGTAGTACTGTAGCTGTTGTTGTCCAGTGGTGCTGTAGTACTGTAGCTGTTGTTGTCCAGCGGTGCTGTAGTACTGTAGCTGTTGTTGTCCAGCGGTGCTGTAGTACTGTAGCTGTTGTTGTCCAGTGGTGCTGTAGTACTGTAGCTGTTGTTGTCCAGCGGTGCTGTAGTACTGTAGCTGTTGTTGTCCAGTGGTGCTGTAGTACTGTAGCTGTTGTTGTCCAGCGGTGCTGTAGTACTGTAGCTGTTGTTGTCCAGTGGTGCTGTAGTACTGTAGCTGTTGTTGTCCAGTGGTGCTGTAGTACTGTAGCTGTTGTTGTCCAGTGGTGCTGTAGTACTGTAGCTGTTGTTGTCCAGCGGTGCTGTAGTACTGTAGCTGTTGTTGTCCAGTGGTGCTGTAGTACTGTAGCTGTTGTTGTCCAGTGGTGCTGTAGTACTGTAGCTGTTGTTGTCCAGTGGTGCTGTAGTACTGTAGCTGTTGTTGTCCAGTGGTGCTGTAGTACTGTAGCTGTTGTTGTCCAGCGGTGCTGTAGTACTGTAGCTGTTGTTGTCCAGTGGTGCTGTAGGTCTGTAGCTGTTGTTGTCCAGTGGTGCTGTAGTACTGTAGCTGTTGTTGTCCAGTGGTGCTGTAGTACTGTAGCTGTTGTTGTCCAGCGGTGCTGTAGTACTGTAGCTGTTGTTGTCCAGTGGTGCTGTAGTACTGTAGCTGTTGTTGTCCAGCGGTGCTGTAGTACTGTAGCTGTTGTTGTCCAGTGGTGCTGTAGTACTGTAGCTGTTGTCCAGCGGTGCTGTAGTACTGTAGCTGTTGTTGTCCAGTGGTGCTGTAGTACTGTAGTACTGTAGCTGTTGTTGTCCAGTGGTGCTGTAGTACTGTAGCTGTTGTTGTCCAGTGGTGCTGTAGTACTGTAGCTGTTGTTGTCCAGTGGTGCTGTAGTACTGTAGCTGTTGTCCAGCGGTGCTGTAGTACTGTAGCTGTTGTTGTCCAGTGGTGCTGTAGTACTGTAGTACTGTAGCTGTTGTTGTCCAGTGGTGCTGTAGTACTGTAGCTGTTGTTGTCCAGTGGTGCTGTAGTACTGTAGCTGTTGTTGTCCAGTGGTGCTGTAGTACTGTAGCTGTTGTTGTCCAGTGGTGCTGTAGTACTGTAGCTGTTGTCCAGCGGTGCTGTAGTACTGTAGCTGTTGTTGTCCAGCGGTGCTGTAGTACTGTAGCTGTTGTTGTCCAGTGGTGCTGTAGTACTGTAGCTGTTGTTGTCCAGTGGTGCTGTAGTACTGTAGCTGTTGTTGTCCAGTGGTGCTGTAGTACTGTAGCTGTTGTTGTCCAGCGGTGCTGTAGTACTGTAGCTGTTGTTGTCCAGTGGTGCTGTAGTACTGTAGCTGTTGTTGTCCAGTGGTGCTGTAGTACTGTAGCTGTTGTTGTCCAGTGGTGCTGTAGTACTGTAGCTGTTGTTGTCCAGTGGTGCTGTAGTACTGTAGCTGTTGTTGTCCAGCGGTGCTGTAGTACTGTAGCTGTTGTTGTCCAGTGGTGCTGTAGGTCTGTAGCTGTTGTTGTCCAGTGGTGCTGTAGTACTGTAGCTGTTGTTGTCCAGTGGTGCTGTAGTACTGTAGCTGTTGTTGTCCAGCGGTGCTGTAGTACTGTAGCTGTTGTTGTCCAGTGGTGCTGTAGTACTGTAGCTGTTGTCCAGCGGTGCTGTAGTACTGTAGCTGTTGTTGTCCAGTGGTGCTGTAGTACTGTAGTACTGTAGCTGTTGTTGTCCAGTGGTGCTGTAGTACTGTAGCTGTTGTTGTCCAGTGGTGCTGTAGTACTGTAGCTGTTGTTGTCCAGTGGTGCTGTAGTACTGTAGCTGTTGTTGTCCAGTGGTGCTGTAGTACTGTAGCTGTTGTCCAGCGGTGCTGTAGTACTGTAGCTGTTGTTGTCCAGCGGTGCTGTAGTACTGTAGCTGTTGTTGTCCAGTGGTGCTGTAGTACTGTAGCTGTTGTTGTCCAGCGGTGCTGTAGTACTGTAGCTGTTGTTGTCCAGTGGTGCTGTAGTACTGTAGCTGTTGTCCAGTGGTGCTGTAGTACTGTAGCTGTTGTCCAGCGGTGCTGTAGTACTGTAGCTGTTGTTGTCCAGCGGTGCTGTAGTACTGTAGCTGTTGCTGTCCAGTGGTGCTGTAGTACTGTAGCTGTTGTTGTCCAGTGGTGCTGTAGTACTGTAGCTGTTGTCCAGTGGTGCTGTAGTACTGTAGCTGTTGTTGTCCAGTGGTGCTGTAGTACTGTAGCTGTTGTCCAGCGGTGCTGTAGTACTGTAGCTGTTGTTGTCCAGCGGTGCTGTAGTACTGTAGCTGTTGTCCAGCGGTGCTGTAGTACTGTAGCTGTTGTTGTCCAGCGGTGCTGTAGTACTGTAGCTGTTGTTGTCCAGTGGTGCTGTAGTACTGTAGCTGTTGTTGTCCAGTGGTGCTGTAGTACTGTAGCTGTTGTTGTCCAGTGGTGCTGTAGTACTGTAGCTGTTGTTGTCCAGCGGTGCTGTAGTACTGTAGCTGACAGGTCCAACCGATCTACCCCCAATAACAGCTAGTTTTCTGTTTTCTGCTCCCCACTCACTCAGTCTTTTTTTTTTATTCATGGGGTAGATCAGCTTTAATATTGCAGATAGATTGTAGCTCCAATCAATGTAATTGTCTGCATCATTTTCAATCCCCCATATATATTTTTTTGTAAATATATATATAGTTATATACAGTACCAGTCAAAAGTTTGGACACCTACCCATTCAAGAGTTTTTCTTTATTTTTACTATTTTCTACATTGTAGAATAATAGTGAAGACATCAAAACAATGAAATAACACATATGGAATCATGTAGTAACCAAAGAAGTGAAAGCTTTGCACACTCTTGGCATTCTCTCGCTTGAAAATTGTATCCCCCATACATATAACATTCTATTGGTTGCAAGAATTTTGTATAATAATTTAAATAAAAAAAAATGAAGTTTTGAATCTGGCGTCGTTTTGCGTATCAGTTCATAAACCATGTGCCATGGAATTGGTACATGGAAAATCTCTTCCCAACTATTTTGCAATATATTATGTCACAGCTGTCTAATAGTATGTTTGAGTTTTAACCACAATATTTGTTGTATTTTTTTTAATTTTTTTTATGGTGGATTAAACTGAAATTGCAACCACCTTTCTATGGCTTGTTTTTAAAATAATGATATTTTGGAGATTATTCTGTTTTCAAATAACCGAAAGTGAGAGGTTGTAATCTGTATAAATGGAAAAAGGGAATTCTTGAACATGGGATGAAACATTCTTACTAATTTGCTAGAGAACCCGTTTGGATTTAAGTATAACTTTTGTATGACTGACGCCTCACTCCCAGTCTTAGCTAAATTCTTTCTTGAGAAGGAAGCAAAATTGTTTATTTTTGCTAAAAAGCTATTTTTTGCCATTTTAATGGAAATCTATTACAGTAAGGTACTTAATTGTTACTCAGAAATAAACAATTTCCAGAATCGAATAGGCTATAGGCTGCAAAAATAGCCTATATTTATAGGCTATAGCCTAATCAAACGTTTAACAGCCGACTAGGTTTAAACTCTATATAGCCTGCGTATGGTTGAAATGAACAAAAGCCTGAATTAATATAGTAATTAACAGACAATTGTTTTCAGGCTTTGTATCCATCTACCGGGTTGTTGACCTCCTTGTCTACAACGACTCCTTCCAAACCTGAGATTTCGCTCGCACACCTCCTGTTTCCACGATGGTGTTATTCCACCATTATTTTGTCGGTGACGTTAGCCATTTTCACGTGAGCTAGGCTAGCCAGGAAAAGTTAACTTGGCAATGTAGTCATGTGTGGGGGGAGGGAACATAAACGGTGCATGTGGGCAAATTAGGAATGTTTCAGCAAAACACAAATAATGGACAGTTCACTGCTTTAGCCTAGGCTACTACCGATAACTGCCAAAATAATGGAAAATGAGGGATACAACGTGTACTGAAAGCAGATGCTGCCATACCGCTGTGGTTCCTGAGTTAATTAAGCAATTAATGACAATGCCCCATCCACAGGGCACAAGTCGTTGCTGAATGGTTTGATCAGCATGATAACAATGTAAGCCATCTGCCACGGCCATCTTAGTCACCAGATCTCAACGTAATTGAACACTTATGGGAGATTCTGGAGTAGCACCTGAGACAGCAGTATCAACAAAACACCAAATGATGGAATTTCTTGTGGAAGAATGGTGTCACATCCCTGCAATATGGTTCCAGATATTTGTAGAATCTATGCGAATATATTTGTTCTGAATCACGAAATAATGTTTTCATTCCACCGCCAGCTGCATTTTTTGCGGGTCACTCGCTGGGGAACCGTGGGTATCCGACCCGATGCAGGACTATACTATGAGGGACGTTCCATGAAAAGAGTGCATTTTGCATCCCTTGGATATTTTAAGTAGAAATTGAGTCTTTGCTCAGCACCGCCAGAGAATTTTGGACAACCAATTGCAGCTCTCCAATGGATAGCAACTGTTGTCAATTCCGACAACTCGGACAAGCTCGTATTTAAATCGCATGAAAGTAAGTGAGGGCATTGGCAAAAACAGAGTTTTTAAAAGGCTAAATAATTTAACACTGCACCAGGAGTACTTGCTACTGTGATTCCTGAAATGCAGAGCCTGTTGCAGAGTATTTTTCTTATCTGAAATTATAATTACTTTTGTTACATTGTTTGCTACCTCAGCTGGTCAGCTAGCCACTTAATAAAACGTATTTTCTCAAAATGTATGTTAGCTAGCAAACTTAACAATGTTATGAATACAACTCCCATCTGCTTATGACATCAGGATACAATTTGAGAGCACTAGTTAGCTGGCTTTGACTGCAAGGTGATCATGAATTCAAAGCCATTCCGTGGCTAGCTACACTACAAACATCATTTTACTAGGTTCCTGTGAAGCAATTGTAATGACAGTCCACAACAACATACCCCAGAGTTTCCTGATTAGCAAGAGGTTATACTGTGTTTAATTTAATTGTGTATTGGAAACACAGTTGGAGATCATTGTGAGGGGATTTCGCCAGTGGTTGAATGGGGAATTGGGCTTCCCGGGAAAATGTTATCTGAGGTTGCAACAGTAACCAAGGGGGGCGGGGCTTAGCGAAGGGTCAATTGTGCACCAATATTGAATTTTAAAAGCCTGTTATATTAAATAAAGGGCCACATGGAGAATTCAATAAATCATATTTTTATATGAATGAAGACTTGCTAAGGCCAAAACATATTTTTTTATGCAGTAGAACATATGCTCTTTATGACAGAATGTTAAAATTAGGTGAAATCAAAAGTTACACTTCTCTAAGGGCTCCAAATTGGTGGAACGACCCATGAGCTCTTGGCTTTAACCTCAGTTAGTCACCTACAACACACTGTGATGGTTTTCTGGTTATGCCTCTTCTCTCCTGTCCATCAACCCTCTTTACTATTCCCCTACTTTTATCTGTCCTCTGATTTCTCCCCATTTCCAACCTTTTCTTCCTCTTCCTCCACTTTTGCACTCTTTATATTCACCTCATGTCTTCTCCCTTTTATATATGCTCTCTCAACTCTCCTCCCTCTACGTTTCTCCCTCTTTCCCTCTCTATGGCCTTGCTCCCAGCTCAGTCTGGATAGCAAAAGACACACTGGTGCCACTTGGCCACTAACAACACACACACACAGAGCCCTGTTTCAGGGCCACTGAGTGCCAGAGTCTGTTTCAAGTGGCCAATAGTCATGCCAACCGGGCCTTGGCTCACGACATAACAGTTTGCTGATGACACAACAGTGGTAGGCCTGATTACCAACAAGAACGAGACAGCCTACAGGGAGAAGGTGAAAGCCCTGGCGGAGGGGTGCAAGGATAATAACCTCTCTGTCAACATCAACAAAACGAAGGAGCTGATCATGGACTTCAGAAAACAGCAGAGAGAGCACGCCCCCATCCACATCGACGGGGCTGCAGTGGAGAGGGTGAAAGCTTCAAGCTCCTCGGCTTGCACATCACTGATGACCTGAAATGGTCCATTCACACAGACAGTGTAGTGCAAAAGTTGCTTGGCCCATAAGACTCTCACAAACTTCTACATATGCACCATTGACGGTATCTTGTCAGGCTGTATGACTGCCTGGTACTGCAATTGCACCGTCCGCAACCGCAGGGCTCTCCAGACGGTGGTGCGCTCAGCCCAAAGCATCCCCTGGGACACACTTCCTGCCTTCCATTACTTTACAGCAACCAGTATCACAGGAAGGCCAAGAAGATCATCAAGAACCTCAGCCACCCGAGCCATGGAGTGTTCACCCCGCTACCATCTAGAAGGCGGAGAAAGTTCAGGTGCATCAAAGCTTGAACCGAGAGACAGCTTCTATCTCCAGGCCATCAGACTGTTAAAGGCCATCAGACTGTTAAATAGTCCCTATTAGCCGGCCTCCAACCAGTAACTTGCCCTGAACCTTAATCACTATTACTAGCCGGCTACCACCTGGTGCTCTACCCTACACATTAGAGACTGCTGCCCTATGTACATAGAGACATAGCATACTGTTTTACCCACTTCACATGTACACTGAACAAAAACGCAACACGTAAAGTGTTGGCCCCATGTTTCATGAGCTGAAATAAAAGATCCCAAAAATGTTCCATATGCACAAAAAGCTTATCTCTCAAATGTTTTGCACAAATTTGTTTATATCTCTGTTAGTGAGCATTTCTCCTTTGCCAAGATAATTCATCCACCTGACAGATGTAGCATATTAAAAAGCTGATTAAACAGCATGATCATTACACCTTGTGCTGGGGACAATAAAAGGTCACTCTAAAATGTGCAATTTTGTCACACAACACAATGCCACCGATGTCTCAAGTTTTGAGGGAGCGTGCAATTGGCATGATGATTGCAGGAATGGCCACAAGAGCTGTTGCCAGAGAATTGGATGTTCATTTCTCTACCATAAGCCGCCTCCAACGTCGTTTTTGAGAATTTGGCAGTACGTCCAACCAGCTTCACAACCGCAGACCACGTGTATGGCGTTGTGTGGGCGAGCGGTTTGCTAATGTCAACGTTGTGAACAGAGTGCCCCATGGTGTCTGTGGGGTTATGGTATGGGCATAAGCTCCGGACAACGAACACAATTGCATTTTATTGATAGCAATTTTAATGCACAGAGAAAGTGACGAGATCCTGAGGACCATTGTCGTGCCATTCATCCGCTGCCATCACCTCATGTTTCGGCATTATAATGCACGGCCCCATGTCACAATGATCTGTACACCATTTCTGGAAGCTGAAAATGTCCCAGTTATACCATGGCCTGCATATTCACCAGGCATGTCACCCATTGAGCATGTTTGGGATGCTCTGGATCGACGTGTATGACAGCCTGTTCCAGTTCCCACCAATATTCAGCAACTTCGCACAGCCATTGAAAAGGAGTGGGACAACATTCCATAGGCCACAATCAACAGCCTAGTCAGCTCTATGTGAAGGAGATGTGTCTCGCTGCATGAGGCAAATGGTGGTCACACCAGATACTCACTGGTTCTGATTCACAATCAACTTTTTTTATGTACAGTATCTGTGACCAACAGATTCATATCTTTATTCCCAGTCATGTGAAATCCATAGGTTAGGGTCTAATGTATTTATATAGACTGATTTCCTTAAATCAATCAAATGTATTTATAAAGCTCTTTTTACATCAGCAGATGTCACAAAGTGCTATACAGAAACCCAGCCTAAAACCCCAAACAGCATGCAATGCAGATGTAGAATATGGTGGCTAGGAAAAACTCCCTAGAAAGGCAGGGACCTAGGAAGAAACCTAGAGAGGAACCAGGCTCTGAGGGGTGGCCAGACCTCTTATGGCTGTGCCGGGTGGAGATTATAACAGTACATGGCCAAGATGTTCAAACGTTCATAGATGACCAGCAGGTCTATCACATTCAAGAATAAGACCCAGGTGCAGATAGTGTCGAAATAACAAAAGTGTATTATTCGAACAGGGGCAGGCAAAATGGCAGGTCAAGGGCAGGCAGAGGTCAGTAATCCAGATAGGTGGGGCAAAGGTACAGGACGGCAGGCAGGCTCAGGGTCAGGGCAGGCAGAATGGTCAACACCGGGAAAACAAGGAAACAGGAACTATAGCAAAGACAGGAGCAAGGAAAACAATGCTGGTAGGCTTGACGAACAAAACGAACTAGCAACAGACAAACAGAGAACACAGGTATAAATACACAGGGGATAATGGGGAAGATGGGTGACACCTGGAGGGGGGTGGAGACAATCACAAAGACAGGTGAAACAGATCAGGGATTGACAGGGTCAAATAATAATAATCACAGTGGTTGTAGATGGTGCAACAGGTCAGCACCTCAGGAGTAAATGTCAGTAGTCTTTTCATAGCCAATCATTCAGAGTTAGACAGCAGGTGCAGTAGAAAGAGAGAGAGTCGAAAACAGCATGTCTGGGACAAGATACAGTAGCACGTCCTGTGAACAGGTCAGGGTTCCATAGCCGCAGGTAGAACAGTTGAAACTGGAGCAGCAGCATGACCAGGTGGACTGGGGACAGCAAGTAGTCATCAGGCCAGGTAGTCCTGAGGCATGGTCCTAGGGCTCAGGTCCTCCGAGAGAAGAGAGAAAGAGAGACAGAGAGAGAGAGAGAATTAGAGGGAGCATACTTAAATTCACACAGTACACTGGATAAGACAGGAGAAATACTCCAGATATAACAGACTGAACCTATCCCCCCGACACATAAATACTGGAGGCTGAAACAGGAGGGGTCGGGAGAACTGTATCTCAGTAAAATCTTTGAAATTCTTGCATGTTGCGTTTGGATTGTTGTTTAGCATATACTGTATTCTACTCATTGTTCATCCTGTATAACTATTGCTGTCGACATTTTCTATTCATATATTATACAACGGGTGTGTCTAATCCTGAATGCTGATTGGTAAAAACCGCATTCCAGCCGGTGTCTATTCCACAAGTTATCACTGGCTAAATCTATGCTGTTAAAATGCCTATTTACTCTGTTCCATCTGCCTGCGCAATCCACTGTCTCATCAGCCCAGCCAGGCAATTTATAGAGTTGATCTCCACCCACTATAAAAAGTATCTAGACATTATCTCACCTTTCTTTTAGACTAACATTTAGTTTTCAACAGTGGATATTTGTATAAACCTTGCTGTCTGTCTCTCCGACATTTGCAACATTGTTTCAATATTCAAATTCGATCTCCAGCTGTCTCATAGTAATGAATGTGTCGGGAGTCGGGATGAAACATATACAACTTTTCTCAGTCAGTCGAAAACATGAATCAGCATAATTTTAATGGATTTATACAAAGAACTATCAATAGAAAAAAGGTCAAACAAAAAGAAGTGCAGATAGTTTGCAGTCTTTCCAGCTTCAGTTTGAAATGATTGTGCTAGCTATGTTGTTGGCTAGCTCCTCTGAACAACAGTGTCCTGACAAGAAAAAATAATTTTCCATGCCAGGTGAAATTGGGCATCATTAGCTCATTGTTAGCTCCACAGATGACGCAATCTCAATCGGACTCCACACTGCCCTTTCCCACCTGGACAAAAGTAACACCTATGTGAGAATGCTGTTCATTAACTACAGCTCAGCGTTCAACACCTTAGTGCCCACAAATCTTATCACTAAGTTAAGGACCCTGGGACTAAACACCTCCCTCTGCAACTGGATCCTGGACTTCCTGACGGGCCGCCCCCAGGTGGTAAGGGTAGGCAACAACACATCTGCCATGCTTATCCTCAACACGGGGGCCCCTCACGGGTGCGTGCTTAGTCCCCTCCTGTACTACCTGTTCACCCACGACTACGTGGCCAAGTATGACTCCAACGCCATCATTAAGTTTGCTGACGACATAACGGTGGTAGGCCTCATCACCGACAACGATGAGACAACCTATAGGGAGGAGGTCAGAGACCTGGCAGTGTGGATTCAGGACAACAACCTCTTCCTCAACGTGATCAAGACAAAGGAGATGATCGTGGACTACAGGAAAAGGAGGGCATTCACATTTACGGGGCTGTAGTGGAGCAGGTCGAGAGTTTCAAATTCCTTGGTGTCCACATCACCAATAAGCTATCATGGTCTAAACACACCAAGAAAGTCGTGAGGGCATGACAACGGCTTTTCCCCCTCAGGAGACTGAAAAGATTTGGCATGGGTCCCCAGATTCTCAAAAAGTTCTACAGCTGCACCATCGAGAGTATCCTGACTGGTTGCATCACGGCCTGGTATGGCAACTGCTCGGCATCCAACCTTAAGGTGCTACAGAGGGTAGCGCGTACGGCCCAGTACATCACCAGGGTCAAGCTTCCTGCCATCCAGGACCTATATAGTAGGCGGTGTCAGAAAAATTGTCAAAGACTCCAGTTACCCAAGTCATAGACTGTTCTCTCTGCTACCACACGGCTAGTTGTACCGGAGCACCAACTCTAGGTCCAAAAGGCTCCTTAACAGCTTCTATCCCCAAGCCATAAGACTGCTGAACAATTAATCAAATTTCCACGGGTATTATTTACATTGACACCCCCCCACCCCTTTGTTTTTACACTGCTGCTACTCGCTGTTTATTATCTATGCATAGTCACTTTATCCCTACCTACATGTACAAATAACCTTGACTAACCTGTAAATTGACTCAGTAACGTTCTTATCCTGTCTTGTCCCTTGCGGCTAACTTACAACCACGTAAAAGAGTGCAGCCAGAAAGTACTGGTACCCCCTGAATAAAGTCTCATTATTGTTATTTTACTGTGTTCTTTTTTATATTCTTTATTTGTTTTACTTTAGTTTATTTAGTAAGTATTTTCTTAACTCTATTTTCTTCAAACTGCACTGTTGGTTAAGGGCTTGTATGTAAGCATTTCACTGTAAGGTCTACACCTGTTGTATTTGGTGCATGTGATGATTACAATTTGATTTAATTTGTTATGGATGTATCCAAATAAATATCACTAGAAAACAGCTTAAACAAATGCAAATGCAGCTAATTCCTTGCTTTCTGGCTGCACCGTTTGACGTAACTGTAAGTTATCCGTAGTTGGCTAGTTAGCAAGCATGGGATAAGAACGTTGCCAGCCAATATGGCAATGGAATATTTAGAACGAACGACTGGGTCGCGTACATAGATACAAAACGAAGACTGAACGACTGGGTCGCGTCTCTGTCAACCGAACCAATAGATCAAACGACCAGCCGGCTTGGGTAGCAACCTCAGATTTGTGTCGGGACTATATCTTGTGGAAGGATGAAATAGTATGAATAAATTCATCAAAATAACGTTAATGAAAATATGTCAACTATTATTTTAATATGTTGGTAACCCGTTGTATAAAACTGATAATGCCCTCGAAGCCGGTGTTTGGAGGATATATTGACTTCGTCTCGGGCCTAACAACACCTGTGCCAATATATCCTTCAAACACCGGCTTCTCGGGCATTATCACTTAACTGTCCATACTTTCTATACACACCATTATTTATATATAGTCTAACATTGCTCGTTCTGATATTTATTAATTTTAATTTGGGGGATTTGTTTGTATTGTTTTGTACTGCTGTGTATTACTGCACTGTTGGAGCTAGACACACAAGCATTTAGCTGCACCTGCGATAACATTTGCAAGAATGTGTATGCAAACAATGACATTTGAGTGGCACTGTAAGGGTGACGCTCCTAAAACCTTGTTTGTGTGTGGGGACCAGGGTTATTTGAGCTTTTTATGAAGTGTTTTTCATCAGCCTTCACTCTCAATTACCCTGTTCTCTGTGGCACTTTCCCGCTCGCCCTTTCTTTTTTTTCTCTCTCGCTCTCTCCGCTTCAGTGTGATCGGTGACGGTCATCTTTGGTCACAGTCTGGTTATGGTAGTGGCACTGTCAGGGGTCTTATTTCATGGTGTTCAAACGCACACACACACACACACACACACACACACACACACACACACACACACACACACACACACACACACACACACACACACACACACACACACACACACACACACACACACACACACACACACACACACACACACACACACACACACACACACAGGAACACACTCCTCGCAGAGTAAAGACGAGGGAATGGTTTTACATGCTCACCAGTTTGAGTGGTGAGCCTGCCGCATGAAGCACTCATGTGTAGTGACTGAGTGATGGAGAGCAGAACCAATCAGAAATACTTTTGGCATTTGTGTCCTGCGACTCCAATCTCTAGTTCAGCATGTCATTCTGAGCAGAAGTTAGGGGTTGAAAAATAATGCATTCATGTGTTGGAATAGAAAACATGACTCCAAAGGATACTCATGGTTCATCCACACTGCTTGTAAAGGTTCACCTTTTTATCATTTCAATCCCCAATGTTTGAATTTGCCTTCTGACATTCATCAAGATACACGTTCAACAATAGTGGACTAATAGTGGTCATGAATAAAATACAATGTTCATGTGATTTGGGATGTTAGTTTGAAGTGACTCAGAAGTAACGTTGAATTTGAACTGAAGTATGAATGTTGATGTGTGATATGAGTTTATGTCAGAGAGAGGATTAAAGTTATGCTCCAGAATTTTATATAATTTCAGCCAGTAGTTTTGAAAGTGATGCTTGAGCCAAAACGGGTTCCCGTTTTTTGTGTACTATGTCATGATGATACGTTCCGAATTTAATTTGCATACTATTTTACGAATTTGTACCCCTTTTTCGTGATATCAATTGGTAGTTACAGTCTTGTCCCATTGCTGCAACTCCCGTACGGATACGGGAGAGGCGAAGGTCGAGAGCCATACTGCCTCCGAAACACGACCCTGCCAAGCCGCACTGCTTCTTGACACACTGCTTACTTAACCCGGAAGCCAGATGCACCAATGTGTTGAACTGGCGACCGTGTCAGCGTGCATGCGCCCGGGCCCGCCACAGGAGTTGCTAAAACGCGATGGGACAAGGACATCCCGGCCGGCAAACCCTCCCCTAACCCGGACGACGCTGGGCAAATTGTGCACCGCCTCAAGGGTCTCCAGGTCGCGGCCGGCTGCGACACAGCCTGGGTTTGAACCTGGGTCTGTAGTGACACCTCAAGCACTGCGATGCTGTGCCTTAGACCGCTGTGCCACTCGGGAGGCCCCAGACTGCATCTTTAAGTGGTGATGCAATGCTCTGGGGTTATTGAGGAGCTTATCATCATGGTTCCTGTGGCTGTCTGCTAATTGGCAGGTTGATTTCCTGGTCCTTGATTACAGCTTGCTCGGGTGTTTTCAGCTGAAGAAGGGAATTGGAGATGATGGGGTGAGTGTGTCAGTTCCCTGAAGGTCTACCATATTTCACTGTTGAGACATTTCTGAATAGAGCGAAGGCAAGTAATCGCTTCGTGCTATGTAATGGTTGTATGCCAAGCCAAAGGACAGGGAACGGCATAGAGGGAGTATACCCAGGAGACTCAGTGAAGCAGGTTTAAGCTGTGATCAGAGAGAGGGAACACAGCAGGTTTCCTCCAGGAGAGGGGATCGATGCAGCTCCTCTATCCGATCAGAGTGAGCCCTGCTTTTACCTGGAACTCTGGGACTCTGGTTCTATGCTGGATTCTCCATGCTGAGGTAGCAGATGTGTACTGGCAGACTAGTGACGTGCTAGTGCAGTTTCCAATGTATGGTCACCTGTCCTGAGATATAAGAAGTCAAGTGTCACTCACAAAGTGAGATTGGTGTATTCATCCTGGGTAGCACATTCCATCATTCCAACATGTTAACATTCCAATAGGTTAACATCCCATCATTCTAACATTCTTCAAACCAGCCACATGCTGCAACCTGACTTTGCCGTAACCTAGCAACCATGGAAGGATGAGGGTTCAGTAGAACACAGCCAGAGTTCCAGCTGGTGTTCGTTTATGTGTGTGTCAATATATGTGTATGTCCAGCTCCTTAGTCTTCTTGTTAGCCTGTGCGTAATGAATGTGTATGTTAACATGTGTGTTGAGGTAATGGATAAGCTTAGTGGAAATGAGCGCTTGACTCAGTCCTGCAGCGAAGATTAATATCAACCATACATTCGTCTCTAATTACCACGGCAGGGCACACTCATGCTCGCAATTACACACGTACACACACCACACACACAAAAACACACACTGAGACACACACACACACACACCAAATGCCTGCCTTGACTAAGAACACACACAACCCATTGCCATGCAATTGAATGGCTATTTACTGAGTGATTGCCAGTGTTGGGTTTGCATCTGTTATTTTCAGGAAATAAAATGAAAAAGAGGTCTTCTGACCTCAATGGGACTTCCTGGTCAAAATAAAAATTTAAATTAAATTGTGTCCACTTTATCCACAGGATACAAGAACTGACTGTGATTATGGACTTACAACTTGCTCCACTCACCGTTCTGTGACATCTACTTCCTTTTAGCCACAGTGGAGACTCATCTGTATCTGTTAGCCTGCAATGAACTGTACATATGCTGTAGTTAACTTTCTTTGTGTCTCTGTGTCTCTGTCTCTCCCCCTGTGTCAGTGTTGAGTATAGGAGAAGGAGGCTTCTGGGAGGGCACGGTCAAGGGGAGAACAGGCTGGTTCCCTGCCGACTGTGTGGAGGAGGTTCAGATGAGACAGTACGACCCTCGGCTAGGTAATGACTGGAGAACATACACACAGACAGCTCTGTAAAACACACACTCTCTCACTCTTCACAGTGTATATTTACTTTTGCTCGCTAGCCCTGTCCACGGTGCTGAACAGGCTGGTGAAACTATGGGTGCTGTCCAAGGTGCTGATTCAGCCATGTATGTACAATATTATGTGTGCTGACCTCTAATGAGTATACTGACTGCGGACACACACACACCACCACACGCATGCACACACACCAAAAACACACCTGAAGAAGCTCATAATCACATTGTTGAGGAGGTGTCAAACCTTTCCCACCATGATGAATGCACCATATGTCTCACTTAGCCAGGTAGCCTATCGGTTAGAGCAGTGGGACAAATACCTGAGCTGACAAGCTGAAAACATCTGTTGAACTGCCTTTGGGCAAGGCACTTAACCCTGTTTTGCTCCTGGGGCGCCATACTACTATGGCTGACCCTGTAAAACAAGACATTTTACTGCACCTATCGGTGTATGTGACAATAAACAAGGACAACAGGGTCCATGAAAAGAGAAAACATACTGTACATGTTGCATTCATTAATGTACTATCTATCTCTGCATGTTTAGATTGGTTTATGGGTAAACAGGTGGTGTGTTTATTGAACCATAAAGGTTCATGAACCTTCTCCATCACAGAGTGTGTGTTAAACAGGCTTTCTGAATCACACCGCAAGTCCCATTAGGAACCCACTGATGCAGCTCCTACCTACTGTATAGAGCAGTGGGATGGGGAGAGATGTTCTGGAAAGGGGTCTGAGGGTGTGGCTAGGGAGGGTTTTGTGGAAATGGGTGTTGAGGAATGTCTCGTCTTTCCCCTCAATACCACTTGAGGAATCGTGTCCCCTGATGGGAGGGGTGAGGAGATTTGGAGAGGAAGGAGGGGAGGGAGTGAAATAGTAGGGAGGATTCACTAAAAGACAGAGGAGAAGAGATGAAGAAAAGGCAGCTCTCTGTCTCTGGTTTTTCTCCTCTCCCTCCTGTGTTTCTGTATTCCATCTCCTCTCTTGCTGCCCCCCTCCTTTCTCTATTCTATTTGTCTCTTCCCCCTCCTCTCTCTGTTTCCCTCCTCCCTCCATCCAGTTCTCCTTCTCATTCCTTCTCCTTCACGTCTTTCCACTGGGTATTGAAGTACATAAGCGTTATATGTTTTTCTTATAATGTTGAATATTAACTCAACAAATGATTTTGGTGCAATAAATAAGTCCAGCTGAATAAATAATGCTGTGCAATTGTTGAAAGTCAACAGTTGGTGATACACAGTGGTTTTTGAAGGAGTTATATGTATCCCAGATGTTTCAATAGTGATGAAATAATAGGTAACATACTAGAGGACACACAAACTCAGACACATAGATACAAGCACACACACACTCAGACAAACACCTCCACACACGCATACCCTTGTTTACCTGAAGGTAAGCATTGAGGCTTCACTGACAGTCACGGCAGTATATCTCAGCTCAGTGAAGCAGGAAAGACAGCCCTGTCTACAGTGAACTAACCCAAACAACACTGCTCACTGTGTGTGTGTATGTGTGTGTGTGTGTGTGTGTGTGTGTCTGTGTGTGTGTGTGTGTGTGTGTGTGTGTGTGTGTGTGTGTGTGTGTGTGTGTGTGTGTGTGTGTGTGTGTGTGTGTGTGTGTGTGTGAGAGAGTGTGTAGTTGTGAGTGTGTAGTTGTGAGTGTGTAGTTATATTGAAGTTGTTTATTGACTCTCCTACAAATCAGTGTGTTTGAGAAAACTGACTGTGTTGCAGGCTCCCCTATCTACAAGCTCTCAGATTCTCACTGCAGAATTCGACGTTTTTCCACGTTTCTCCAAACGTCAAATTTCGAAGTTGCTCCAAACGTCAAATTTCGAAGTTGCAAAAGCGTGTGTCTATCACTGGGATTGAACACGTGATCCTCTAAAACGGACCTCGCGGATTATGCGCATCCGCCACACCCGTCCACAACCCCCTAGCAAAACCCAAGCCAACTTGATGGTAATAGCGCTCAGCGTTGCCCCTAGTGGCGACATCCTTTAGTTAGGCACACAGCTCCTGCATGAGCTCCAGACGTTTTAGGCATGTTAGGCTCACAGAAACAAATCTACGGTTCAGTTAATGCATTCATTCCGACTGGGTTTAAAAAGAGCTAAGGATTGGGATATAGAAAAAACTCTAGGCTTAACTTCAGGCATTAATTCCAATTGGTTAACAATTTAGTCATTAATTACAATTAGTTAAATTGAGGATTAAGGTTTGGGACAGGGTTAAAAGAGAAAAACAACCCCATGAGCAAGTTTAGCTATTAATTAAGACTGGCCTTGATAACTCATTGTTGATGGATGGCGCAGTAGTCTAAGCAGCAAGCTACTGCTCCATGAACTGCGGGTTCAATCGAAGCGCTGGGCTTATTTTGAGTTTGAAAAAATATAGCCCTAGTGGACTGTTTTGATGGATCTGGAGTGATCTCTCTGCTCCTATACATCAACCCTGTGTCGTGACTCACTGTGCTCTCCCCCTCTCCCTCTCACCCTCTCCCTCTCAGTGTCTCTTTCTCTCTACCCCTCCCATTCTCTCTGTTTTGATTTAGCGGTAAGGTTTTGGTCAGTGTCAAAGAGAGAGAGAGAGAGAGAGATGGATATGGATAGAGTTAAGGCCAGGGTCAGGCCATCAGTGAATCTCAGTTATTTATTGTGACTATCTCTGTCTGTCTCTTTCTGTTTCTTTCTCTCACACACACACACACACACACACACACACACACACACACACACACACACACACACACACACACACACACACACACACACACACACAAAGGGGACAACAATCTGGAGATGACACTTTATAAGTCACACTGCAGGTAGGAGAGAAAGAGAGATAAAGAAAGGAAGAAAGAGATTAAGGGAGAGAAGGAAGGAGAGGGAAGAGGGAGAGTACAGAGAGGGATTCAGGAAAGAGGGATGAAGGGAAGGAAAAGATAAGGAGGGAGGGAGAGACTGATAAAGAGAGAGAGAGAAGGAAAAGGATATTGATTGATTCAATTCATTAACACAACATTGAGTGATGAGGGGTGAAATGCTGCTGGCTGTGAGTGTATTGGTGTTTGCATTTGTTTGCTTTTGCATTTGTGGGTGCGCATGCCATGCACATGCGTGACTGTGGATGCTATGGGGATATCACAGCTTTTTAAACTAAGGGCATTTTCACATGTGAAATTCGGTACCCTGGTTCGGTTTCCTGGAGCCTTTGTGAGAATTCTACAGAATACGTTTTTGCTTTCACAAGACCTGAAAACAACCGTTTCAGGGTGTGATTAGCAAGACGCACATTCCATATGACGTTAGCGAGCTAGCTTGTTTACATTTGGGGAAAAGTTCCAAGCGACTCGCGCTGCCACGTCACCATACCTGGTACTCTGGTCCTGGATCTTGGAACCGCTACTCACGCAGGTCCAGGATTAGTATCAGCCAGGATTCGTTTGCATTTCACATGTGCTTTATAGCGCGGATCAGGGCACCAAACGCTCCCGGATCCAGATTGTAAGGGGATATGTAAAAGCTCCCTAAGTTTTGTTACTGGTAGTTTTAGCTACTATGTAACATTAGCAGCAAGGCTTGAGGTTTCTTAATGGTTTTGTATGTATTCACTCTCTTCTCTCTCATCTCTTTCCCCCTCCCACCCCTTCCCTCCCAACTTCCCTCCCCTCCCACCCTCCCTCCCCAGTGCTGAGTAGTTGAATGACTCACCAGTCAGATACAGACTGCTCTATTTTTAGCCTGCCCATTAAAAAGTTTGGGAGTCTCTTCTTCATCCGCACCCTCTCTATCTATCCCTCCTTTTCTCCCTCTCTCTCACACCCTCTCTACTCTCCTGGAATGCTAATCACAGGACCTCTGCAGCAGGAGTGAAATGGAAGTCACGGCTGAAAGAGAAAGGGAAAGAGAGAAAAGAGGAGAGAGCAGGCAGAAGAAAGACAGGGAGAGCTGTGGTCATTGAGAGAAGTGAGGGGCAGATAGAGAGGCACAAGGTATCTTCCATCAGATGTGTTTTGTAGTTTTAGCAGACCCACATACACAGATCTAACTAGCTCAGGCTGCATTTGATCCCAGAGCTCTGAGATGAGGCAGTAAAAGTCACATTCATACAGAAGCTCTACACTCTTAGAAAAAAAGGTGCTATCTAGACTAGATCCTAGAGAACCCTTTGAAGAACCCTTTTCGGTTCCAGGCGGAACCTTTTTGGGTTCCATGTAGAACCCTTTCCACAGAATGCTTTACTTAGAACTTAAAAGTGTTCCACCTGGAACCACAAAGGGTTCTCCTATGGGGACAGCCGAAGAACCCTTTTGGAACTTTTTTTCTAAGAGTGTAAAGTGCTGTGTTAGCAAGGTCATTCACACATGTTAATCAGTCCAGGTTAGCACGCCTCTAACAGAAACGGCCTGTTGGGAGGAAATTATGATATGATGAGAGACAGTGCAAAGAGAGGGAGAAGAAGAAGAAGTGAGATACAGACAGTGTCTCATGGAGGCAATATGCTAATTCTAAAACCACCAAACACACATGCATGCACGCACACACACACACACTCACTTTCTCTCTCTCTCCCTCTCTCTCTGTAACAGTGTTACCTGAAAGCCAGCAGCGTCAGCAGAGATATTAGCATAGTCAACTAATCCATTTTATTAGAGAGAGAGAGGAGAGAGGAGAGAGAAGAGGAAGAGAGGAGAGAGAAGAGGAAGAGAGGAGAGAGGAGGGGAAGGGAGGGACCACTAGCAGGAGGACATGTCTTTAGCATTAGTGTTTTAGCTGAGTCAGTATTATTGACTGGTAATTCAGTTGAGGTCACCCTCCCTTTAGCCTTCAGACACCTGAAGGGATTGGCTTGTTTCCTATATGGGTGTGTGTGCCCGTGTGTGAGCATGTACACAGGTTTGTGTGTGTGTGTGTGTGTGTGTGTGTGTGTGTGTGTGTGTGTGTGTGTGTGTGTGTGTGTGTGTGTGTGTGTGTGTGTGTGTGTGTGTGTGTGTGTGTGTGTGTGTGTGTGTCAGCTGAGTGATGGCCACTGTCTCTGTATTCCATCAGAAATCAGTCAAGTGTGCAGAGCCAAGACATACAGTATTTACACACAAACAAGCACACACACAGAGGGAGAGAGAGAGAGAGCAGATCCATAGAATATCAGAATAGATGGTTGTGCTATATGGACAATGAATCAAAGCTCTATCAGGCCCCAATGTGGAGCAAAGACAAATCACTTTTGACAAGGAGCACATAGGGTGACACACACACACACACATCAGCACACACACACACACACACACACATCAACACACACACACACACACATCAACACACACACACACACACACACATCAACACACTGGGTGACTAAACTGGATGACAAAAGCCAATTCCAATTCCTACTGTCATGGTTCCACACACTACAGACGACAAACGCATGCTGTCTGAATATATGTGTTGTGTGTGTGTTTGCGCGCACCTGTAAACCCACTGAGATTGCCTACATTGTGTTTGGCACATCTGCCAAGTTGACACACATGCGCACACACACACACAAACACACACACAGGTTTGTCCTCTAACAGCAGAGCAGGTTAAGTGGCTGAGATAGGCCTCGCACAGGGCATGACTAATCATACTCTCCCCCCAGCCCCAGTACAACCCTTTGTATGTGTGTGTGTGCGTGCATGTGCGTGTGTATGCTTTACAGTGACTTAATGGCTATTGTGCTACTGATGATGTGGTAGATGTACATGTTGTACAGTAGTTGTTGTCTGAATCTGACTGAATTATTCAAGGCCTCCTCAGAGAGAACCAAGGTATTTTTAGGCGTTGCCTTAGACACACACACACACACACACACACACACACACACACACACACACACACACACACACACACACACACACACACACTCAGACTGAGAGACTTGAGGAGAGAGAAAGGGAGAGGTATATGTGAGGGAGCAATACAGAGAGGGAAATAGCTGGCCACATGACTAGAGAGAGAAGAAAAGAAGGACAGACAGCTAAAAGATAGGAGAGATGGACTCAGATACACATTGAGAAGATAGAGACAGGTATTCATAAGGAATCCAAGTGGAATTGCTTCTGTATCATTTTCCTTGACAGCATCCATGAAACGCTTTTGGGACAACAGGAATGTGGATTTGAAGAAGTGACAGCTGGATGTGACCTGCCCTCCGGCAGCATCAGGGGGTGTTAGGGACATTGGTCCAGGGCTCTGTAGTTAGACAGTGCCATGTATTCTGCTCTAACAGTTGATGTGCATTACTGTAGCATTACCATTCCACCTAGTTGACCGGATTGTTTACGGCTATAGTACATCAAATGTGATTGGCTAGAGGTATAGTTGAGTGGATGCGATTGGTTAGAGCTCTAGTGAAGTGGAATGCGATTGGTTAGAGCTCTAGTGAAGTGGATACGATTGGTTAGAGCTCTAGTGAAGTGGAATGTGATTGGTTAGAGCTCTAGTGAATTGGATGCGATTGGTTAGAGCTCTAGTGAAGTAGATGTAGCTATAGATTAATTTGGTTAGAGTACTGGGCCATATACAGTATATAGATAGATTGGGCTGACCGTTTATGATGTACTATTGCTTTGGTTGGTGGACAGTGGGAGGAGCTAGCAGGGCAGAGGGAACAGTGGTGATAGGAGTACAGGAGTTAGTGATGGACGGCAGGGAGCAGTGTGGGTAGTAGAGTGTAGAGTCATGGATAGGCAGTAGGAGCAGGGGGATGGATTGTTGCCCTGTATTAGTGTCAGACCTGCCAGTTCTCTGCAGTAGAATAGATGGGATAGTAGCCTTGGTCAAGGCGGAACAGCCCTACTCTATGCGTCATGGCCGTTATCAGGGTAAGTGGGATATGTACAGCTCTTAACCAGACCAGCGTCAAATATTTACATGAAATACTTCCAAATACCTCCGGTGTGCTTGAATTAGCTAGCTTGACCATACAGGGTGGGTGGAGTTTTCATTTTTGGGACTGCAAGATCTATAAAAGTAAACTACAGGCCTACTGTAAATAATAGGTTCAATGTTGCCCTATCTTCCTTTACCTATGGTAGTGGTAATGAACTGTGTTGGATTTTAACTGATGTTATTAGAACTATCTCTCCCAGTTGTGTTATATTAAGAAGCCTTACTGTACTGGTAGTATCTTTGTCAGCCTGAGTCTCTGCATTGATCAGAGCACCTCATCACCCTGGCTGTTGAAATATAAAAAGGCTTGCTGGGTTTAGACTGACTGACCGACTGACTGAACTCTCTCTACTTTTTCTCAAATGCTCTCTCTCTTGCTCTCACTCGCTCTCTCTGTGAAATGACAGTCAGTCTTGGTGTAGAGTCAAATGATCTGACAACCTTGACTGTCTGAATGCAGACTTATTTTTCACTCTGTTTTCAGCTGTGAAATAACTGTCATCTCACAGTGTTCAACCCTCCTCCATCTCTCCCATAACTTCTATCTCACTCGATCGATCTCCTGCACTTTATTTTCCATTTCTTCATCTGTTATTTACACTGAACAAAAAATATAAATTCAACATGTAAAGTGTTGGTCACATGTTTCATGAGCTGAAATAAAAGATCCCAGAAATGTTTCATATGCACAATAATCATAGGTGCACCTTGTCCTGGGGAAAGAAAAAAGCCACTCTAAAATGTGCAATTTTGTCACACAACACAATGACACAGATGTCTCAAGAATGTTGACTGTAGGAATGTCCACCAGAGCTGTTGCCAGATAAATTAAAGGTAATTTCTCTACCATAAGCCGCCACAGTCGTTTTGGAGATTTTTTGTTCATTGTAATTTTTTTATTTGTTCTTCCCGTTCTCTCCCTTTCCCTCTCTTTGCATATCTCCCTCCTCCTATTCTCTCCTCCTGAACTCCTGAACTTACTAACCACACTTTTCCAAGTTTTTACTTTTCACACAATAATTTGCAGTGACGGATAGAAAAACACCTGGGGTTCACATGGTCTATCTGTTGTCATAGTAACTGTAAAAAGATTACCAGACACACAGCCAGATAGGCTAAAACTGTACATGTTTAAAATAATACAGATCCTGCTTTTGTTCTTTCCTTTTGTACATTCTCTTTGTACTTTATCTTTTGTCCCGTGTCCCTTCCCTTACCCCTCCCCTCTCTGACCGTCTCTAACTTTATCCTATTACAACCTAAATTATTCTGATTCTAAAGTCAATTCTAAAGACTAAAGGTACAGAGTGTGTTTCTTTCTGTAAGGATAAGCGCGTTCTCTTTTCTCTCTCTTTTTTCTCTCGCTCTCCTCTGTAAGGAAATGGGTCAGTCTTAAGTGAGGCCACTGTGTCTAAAACACATTAAAGACAGGAGCATGTGAGACAAAAAGAAAGCCAGAAAATTAAGGGTGATTGTGTCATGTTCTCATTACAGTGTGTCTCTTTGGAGGCTGTCTGTAGCAGATAGAGAGGAGACGAGAGGAGAGGTTTGGGTTCATACTGATCTATGACCCACGTGTACATGACCATATCTATTCTGCTTATAAATACTGAGTGTATCATCCCCTTTGGTAAGGGTCCTACTGAGTGTATCATCCCCTTTGGTAAGGGATCCTACTGAGTGTATCATCCCCTTTGGTAAGGGATTCTACTGAGTGTACTATCCCAACTTCTTAGGGGACCTACAGTAGTGGGTAGGGGGTAGGAGTGTGATCTGGGCCTGGGGTAAGCGGTGGGTGGGTGGGTGTTGGCGATGTTCCTCAGACTGTGTGTGTGTGTGTGTGTGTGTGTGTGTGCTGTGTGTGTGTGTGTGTGTGTGTGTGTGTGCGTGTGTGTGTGTGTGTGTGTGTTGTGTGTTGTGTGTGTGTGCTGTGTGAGGTCAGGTGTGTGCCAGAGGCGAGTGTGTTCAAGCAGGTGCAGTTTAGCTGGGCTTGTTGTGTGAGCTGGAGGTCAGCAAGGTGATTCAGCCAGCTGGCCATGTTACTGGCTTACAACTGGAGAGTGAGGAAGCAGAAAATATCTGGCTAACAGAGAAACACAGAAACTGAGGATGTAAAGAGGTGTGGAGGGTGGTGTGTGTGAGGGGTACATGTGTGTGTTTTAATGGAGGTGAAGCGGCTTGCGCCCTTCAAACAAGGACAGAACAGCTTTTGCATCCTGCCTAGAGAGAAGCAGAGCTACGTGGACACACACACACACACACACACACACACACACACACACACACACACACACACACACACATTCCACAGTACGTGTTATTTAGAATACAGTTCAAGTTGAGGAGCTCATTTGAATTTCCTGTCTTTTGCAGTTATTGGCTTAGCTTTCACAGAAAACTGAATTTTAATAATGTGTGTATGTATTATGTTGTCTGTTTCTGCTTGCCAGCAACAGATGCACAATCTTAAGTCTGAACAGAACCACCTTCCATCCAAATCCCTCTTGACGCAATCTCTTTGTAAAGCCACTTCTTAATGAACCCAGATGACCTGTGTTTATACCCACCTTTGCTGTCAGTGTGCCAATCTCTCTGAACAATGCCATGGCTCAAGCTAATCTGTTTTAGCGAATGCCATGAGAACGCTACCTGCCCCAATGCATAGTGCAAACTGTAAAGTTTAGTGGAGGAACAATAACGGTCTGGGGCTGTTTTTCATGCTTTGGGCTAGGCCCCTTAGTTACAGTGAAGGGAAATATTAACGTTACAGCATACAATGACATTCTAGATGATTCTGTGCATCCAAATTTGTGGCAACAGTTTGGGAAAGGCCCTTTCCTGTTTCAGCATGATAATGCCCATGTGCATAAAGCGAGGTCCATACAGAAATTGTTTCTCGAGATCTGTGTGGAAGAACTTCACTGGCCTGCACAAAGCCCTGAACTCAACCCCATCGAACACCTATGGGATTAATTGAAACGCTGACTGTGAGACAGGCCTAATTGCTAAAAATCAGTGCCCGACCTCACCAATGCTCTTGGCTGAATGGAAGCATGTTCCAACATCTAGTGGAAAGCCTTCCCAGAAGAGTGGAGGCTGTTATAGCAGCAAATGGGGGACCAACTTCATATTATAGTCCTACTAAGCGCAAACCAGATGGGATGTTGTATCGCTAAAAATGCTATGGTAGCCATATGGTAGCCAGCATTCAAGTGTACCTTGAATGCTAAGTAAATCACAGATAGTGTCACCAGCAAAGCACCCCCACACCATCACACCTCCTCCTCCATACTTCATGGTGGGAACTACACATTCGGAGATCATCCGTTCACCTACTCTGCTTCTCACAAAGACACTGCGGTCAAATTTGGACTCATCAGACCAAAGGACAGATTTCCACTGGCCTAATGTCCATTGCTTGGGTTTCTTGGCCCAAGCAAGTGTCTTCTTATTGGTATCCTTTAGTAGTGGTTTCCTTGCAGCAATTTGACTATGAAGGCCTGATTCATGCAGTCTCCTCTGAACAGTTGATGTTGAGATTTGTATTTTACTTGAACGCTGTGAAGCATTTATTTGGGCTGCAATTTCTGAGGCTGGTAACTCTAATGAACTTATCCTCTGCAGCAAAGGTAACTCTGGTTCTTCCTTTCCTGTTGTGGTCCTCATGAAAGCTAGTTTCATCATAGCTCTTGATGGTTTTTGCAACTGCACTTGAAGAAACTTTCAAAGTTTTTGAAATGTTCCATATTGACTGACCTTCATGTCTTAAAGTAATGATGAACTCTCCTTTCTCTTTGCTTATTTGAGCTGTTCTTGCTATAATATGGACTTGGTCTTTTATCAAATAGGGCTATCTTCTGTATACCACCCCTACCTTGTCACAACACAACTGAATGGCTCAAATGCATTAAGAAGGAAAGAAATTCCACAAATTAACAAGACACACCTGTTAATTGAAATGCATTCCAGGTGACTACCTCATGACGCTGGTTGAGAGAATGCCAAGAGTGTGCAAAGCCGTCATCAAGGCAAAAGGTGGCTGCTTTGAAGAATGTGAAATATATTTTGATTTGTTTAACAATTTTTTTGTTACTACATGAGTCTTCATCTGTATTTGTACCAGTCCAAAGTTTTACACACACCTACTCATTCCATATGTGTTATTTCGTTGTTTTGATGTCTTCACTATTATCCTACAATGTAGAAAATAGTAAAAATAAAGAAAAACCCTTGAATGAGTAGGTGTGTGCAAAACTTTTGACTGGTACTGTATAAATGAAGACTCTTTAGTGCCAACAATAACGGGTTAAATACATGTAAAAAAATATATATTATAACTAAATATTTCCTTATCTTTCATATATCTCTCATATATAGGACAGACAAGCTTCCTTTAGAATTTTTTTGGGGGGAGTATTTGCTGTTCCATGTAGTGAATCTGTTATTAAAATTCTTGAATGTTTAAACCCCTCGGCTTAGACAGGGCTTAGACTCTTATGGGTTAAGGAACATATCACCTGCACCTTACCCAACAACGTAGACACACTACAATTTGGATACCACGCCAATAGATCCACGGATTACACAATCACACTGCCCTATCCCATCAGAACAAGAGGAATACCTATGTAAGAATGCTGTTCATTGACTACAGCTCAGCCTTCAACACCATAGTGCTCTCCAAGCTCATCACTAAGCTCGAGCCCTGGATCTGAACCCCTCCCTGGGTCCTGGACTTCCTGACGGGCCGACCCCAGGTGGTGAATGTAGGCAACACCTCTGCTACGCTGATCCTCAACACAGGGGTCCCACAAGGGTGCGTGCTCAGCCCCCTCATGTACTCCCTGTTCAACCATGACTGTGTGGCCACGCACGCCTCCAACTCAATCATCAAGTTTGCAGATGACACAACAGTAGTAGGCCTGATTACCAACAATGACGAGACAGCCTACAGGAGGGAGGTAAGGGTCCTGGCGGAATGGTGTCAGGAAAATAATCTCTCCCTCATCGTCAACAAAACTAAGGAGCTGATCGTGGACTTCTGGAGACTGCAGAGACAGCATGCCCCCATCCACATCGAAGAGGGTGCAGTGGAGAGGGTGAAAAGCTTCAAGTTCCAAAGCGTGCATATCACTGACATCCTGAAATAGTCCATCCACACAGATAGTGTGGTAAAGAAGACTCAGGAGGCTAAAGAAATTCAGCTTGGCCCCTAAGACCCTCACAAACTTCCGTACTTTAATATTTATATTTTTGACTACTTTTATTCCACTACATTCCTAAAGAAAATATGTGCTTTTTACTACCATACATTTTCCCTGACACCCAAAAGTACTAGTTACGTTTAGAATGCTCAGGCAGGACAGCAATGTGGTCCAATTCACACACCTATCAATATAACGAGTTGTCCTCCCTTCTGCCTCTGATCTGGCAGAATCAATAAACACAAATATTGCATTTGTAAATGATGTCGGAGTGTTGGAGTATGGCTCTGTCTGTCCTTAATATAAGGAATTTGATGTATAGCATTTACTTTTACATGAGACTTTTTACTAAGATAGTATTTTACTGGGTGACTTTCACTTGAGTCATTTTCTATTCAGGTATCTTTACATTTACTCAAGTATGACAATTGAGTACTTTTTCCACCACTGCTGCCGTCCAGTACCCAGCCCTGTATAATAAGTTCTGACTCATCTTTGACCTTCTCCCCCACCCTCAACCACTACAACCTAACTTCTCCCGTTAACCCACATCACACTGTCACTGTATGACCTTAGGGCAGAGGGTGGAAGGAAGGGGGTGAAGAGAGAAGGAGGAAGACATACAGACAGAGTGTTCTAGTAGACGCCTGTCTCCCCTATCGACTGTCTGTCTGTTAGTATAGGCATCTCATCCTATCCCTGCTCAGCCTAGTCCTCTGCTTCTTAACTCTTGTGTGTTACAGCCAATCAAGTTCCAGCAGCTTCTCTGACTGACTGTCTGACTGTCTGAGTGGTTACGTTGCTAAACAGAGAGTTTTGGGGCTATGACTGGTTGGATATGAGAGCAGCTGGGCATGGGTTCTAGATCAGTGCCCGGTATTTGTTGTATTCCGTATTCTGATTATATACATGCGTGTGAGTTTTTGCCATGTGAAAGAGGGGAGAGGAGGGGAAAGGGGAAGTCTATGCATTTGTAATGAGAGTCAGGCCAGTGGGCCTGTATCCATTAACTCCTTATAGAGACAACAACACTATTAGAGAAAGAGTAGAGGAGAGGGATAGAGAGTGGGAATGGAGAGAGGGGGATAGAGAGTGAGAGGGGGATAGAGAGTGGGAGTGGAGAGAGGGGGATAGAGAGTGGGAGTGGAGAGAGGGGGATAGAGAGAGGGAGTGGAGAGAGGGGGAGTGGAGAGAGGGGGAGTAGAGGAGAGGGATAGAGAGTGGTAGTGGAGGAGAGGGATAGAGAGTGGGAGTGGAGGAGAGGGGGATAGAGAGTGGGAGTGGAGAGAGGGGGATAGAGAGTGGGAGTGGAGAGAGGGGGATAGAGAGTGGGAGTAGAGAGAGGGGGAGTGGAGAGAGGGGGATAGAGAGTGGGAGTGGAGAGAGTGGGAGTGGAGAGAGGGGGATAGAGAGAGGGGGATAGAGAGAGGGAGTGGAGAGAGGGGGATAGAGAGTGGGAGTGGAGAGAGGGGGATAGAGAGAGGGAGTGGAGAGAGGGGGAGTGGAGAGAGGGGGAGTAGAGGAGAGGGATAGAGAGTGGTAGTGGAGGAGAGGGATAGAGAGTGGGAGTGGAGGAGAGGGGGATAGAGAGTGGGAGTGGAGAGAGGGGGATAGAGAGTGGGAGTGGAGAGAGGGGGATAGAGAGTGGGAGTAGAGAGAGGGGGAGTGGAGAGAGGGGGATAGAGAGTGGGAGTGGAGAGAGGGGGATAGAGAGTGGGAGTGGAGAGAGTGGGAGTGGAGAGAGGGGGATAGAGAGAGGGAGTGGAGAGAGGGGGATAGAGAGTGGGAGTGGAGCGAGGGGGATAGAGAGTGGGAGTGGAGAGAGGGGGATAAAGAGAGGGAGTGGAGAGAGGGGGATAGAGAGAGGGGATAGAGAGGTAGAAAGATTGATGCAGAGTGAAGGAGAGAAGGTTTGAAAGGGGGATAGAGAATGATGGAGGGGTGTAGACTAGAATCAGGAAGAGAATGACAAGAGGGGTAATGGGGATATGGGTGGATAAAGGGTCAAGAGGGGGATAGAGAGAGAGTGATTGAGAGGAGTGGAGGTGATGGAGCTTGGAGTGGAGACAGAGAGAGGTTTGTTTGGTATTTCTGTGCATTGGCGTTGAGAAACTTGTGGTGGACAAAGCTGGCAGCTGTCACTGACTCAGACAGACAGACAGACAGACAGGGTGGAGGGAATGTCAAGAAACTAAATGTAATTAACTCATAAGATAGTCTGACAACACACACACACACACACACACACACACACACACACACACACACACACACACACACACACAATTAAGAACTCTAGTGGCCTGACAGGGTCTCCAGTCAGCAGATTGTCCTTTCAGCGGGGTAGCAGTATGTGTGTGTGTGGCGGGGGGGAGGTGGTTATTATAAATGCACTCAAGCAGTGACAGGGCCCAAGCGAAACCACACACACACTGACAGTGTATTGCTTTGTTTTACAGAGACAAGAGAGGACCGCACTAAGAGACTGTTCAGACACTACACTGTGGGATCCTATGATAACCTCTCCTCATACAGGTAAGACACATACATGCACAGACACAAAAACAAACACACACACACACACACCCACTATGTGATGTGATGCTGCTGTCATCTAATGGTGAGACAGTGTCAGTGCATTCTGCCTGCATGAGTCCCACTCTCAACCCAGGCCTCATATAAAACTCGGATTATTGAAACATTCCCTTTGTGTATGCGTGTGTGGTTTGAGTGTCTCTCTCTCCCTCTCGTCCTTTGTCCCCCTCTCTCTGAATTGTACTGCCTGTGACATCAATCAGTAATAAAGGAGAGTGTGAGTGCTCACTCTCAGGTAAATCAGATGTGCAGGCTGGGAGAGAGGACAGGAGAACACTATCTGCTATAGGACTGTGTTCTGATGTAAATTCACTCTGAATGTCAGAGTCAGCTTGTCGGGAGAGAGGTGCTTGGTATCAGAGTGTTGTTTCCCCTCAGCTTTCCAGAGAGGAGGGGGAGACAGATGAAAAGAGAGAGTGCCTACGAGAGAGAAAGAGAGAGAGAGCAGTTTTTCACCAGCTAGTTAAGGATCATATCACCTCCACCTTACCTGACACCCTGCCTAGACCCACTACAATTAGCATACCGCCCCAACATGACTCACTACGTACAATGGGTACAGAGTGAATCATGAAGAGTGTGTGAGAGCTAAAGCAGCAGAGGTGGCTCTGAATAGGATAGAATGTCAAAGCTCTTGAATGGAAGTCTTTAGCCACTGTGAATGGCTACTTTGAAGGTTTATGGAACATTATTATACGTCAGACTGTAATTACATTATGGAACATGATTGTGCTACATTGGATGCTAATCTGAATATGAATGTATGGAATATTTTTTTGAAATATCTGAGTAGTACTGTATCTAAACAGGAGTTCATTGAATAGAATTGTGAATGCAACATTAGCGAGATTCAGAGCGTGATTGGTTGAACGGAAACAAAGCTATTCTGTAGCTATAGAGGGGAAAAGTTTAGAGCTGGTTGGATATACAGGATGTAGGCTAAGAGGAGGGGGAGGAGAGAAAGATGATGAACTGTATTTGTAAACCCCATATATATACAGTGGGGAGAACAAGTATTTGATACACTGCCGATTTTGCAGGTTTTCCTACTTACAAAGCATGTAGAGGTCTGTAATTTTTATCATAGGTACACTTCAACTGTGAGAGACGGAATCTAAAACAAATCAAATCAAATGTATTTATATAGCCCTTCGTACATCAGCTGATATCTCAAAGTGCTGTACAGAAACCCAGCCTAAAACCCCAAACAGCAAGAAATGCAGGTGTAGAAGCACGGTGGCTAGGAAAAACTCCCTAGAAAGGCCAAAACCTAGGAAGAAACCTAGAGAGGAACCAGGCTATGAGGGGTGGCCAGTCCTCTTCTGGCTGTGCCGGGTGGAGATTATAACAGAACATGGCCAAGATGTTCAAATGTTCATAAATGACCAGCATGGTCAAATAATAATCACAGTAGTTAACGAGGGTGCAGCAAGTCAGCACCTCAGGAGTAAATGTCAGTTGGCTTTTTTAGCACGTCCGGTGAACAGGTCAGGGTTCCATAGCCGCAGGCAGAACAGTTGAAACTGGAGAAGCAGCAAGGCCAGGTGGACTGGGGACAGCAAGGAGTCATCATGCCAGGTAGTCCTGACGCATGGTCCTAGGGCTCAGGTTCTCAGAGAGAGAGAAAGAAAGAGAGAGAGAAGGAGAGAATTAGAGAGAGCATACTTAAATTCACACAGGACACTGGATAAGACAGGAGAAGTCCTCCAGATATAACAAACTGACCCTAGCCCCCCGACACATTAACTACTGCAGCATAAATACTGGAGGCTGAGACAGGAGGGGTCAGGAGACACTGTGGCCCCATCAAATGATACCCCCGGACAGGGCCAAACAGGAAGGATATAACCCAACCCACTTTGCCAAAGCACAGCCCCCACACCACTAGAGGGAAATCTTCAACCACCAACTTACCATCCTGAGACAAGGCCGAGTATAGCCCACAAAGATCTCCGCCACGGCACAAACCAAGGGGGGACGCCAATCCAGACAGGAAGATCACGTCAGTGACTCAACCCACTCAAGTGACGCACCCCTCCTAGGGACGGCATGAAAGAGCACCAGTAAGCCAGTGACTCAGCCCCTGTAATAGGGTTAGAGGCAGAGAATCCCAGTGGAGAGAGGGGAACCGGCCAGGCAGAGACAGCAAGGGCGGTTCGTTGCTCCAGAGCCTTTCCGTTCACCTTCACACTCCTGGGCCAGACTACACTCAATCATATGACCTACTGAAGAGATGAGTCTTCAGTAAAGACTTAAAGGTTGAGACCGAGTCTGCGTCTCTCACATGGGTAGGCAGACCATTCCATAAAAATTGAGATCTATAGGAGAAAGCCCTGCCTCCAGTTGTTTGCTTAGAAATTCTAGGGACAATTAGGAGGCCTGCGTCTTGTGACCGTAGCGTACGTGTAGGTATGTACGGCAGGACCAACTCGGAAAGATAGGTAGATAGGTAACAAAAATCCAGAAAATCACATTGTATGATTTTTAAGTAATTCATTTGCATTTTATTGCATGACATAAGTATCTGATACATCAGAAAAGCAGAACTTAATATTTGTTACAGAAACCTTTGTTTGCAATTACAGAGATCATACGTTTCCTGTAGTTCTTGACCAGGTTTGCACACACTGCAGCAGGGATTTTGGCCCACTCCTCCATACAGACCTTCTCCAGATCCTTCAGGTTTCGGGGCTGTCGCTGGGCAATACGGACTTTCAGCTCCCTCCAAAGATTTTCCATTGGGTTCAGGTCTGGAGACTGGCTAGGCCACTCCAGGACCTTGAGATGCTTCTTACGGAGCCACTCCTTAGTTGCCCTGGCTGTGTGTTTCGGGTCGTTGTCATGCTGGAAGACCCAGCCACGACCCATCTTCAATGCTCTTACTGAGGGAAGGAGGTTGTTGGCCAAGATCTCGCGATACATGGCCCCATCCATCCTCCCCTCAATACGGTGCAGTCGTCCTGTCCCCTTTGCAGAAAAGCATCCCCAAAGAATGATGTCTCCACCTCCATGCTTCACGGTTGGGATGGTGTTCTTGGGGTTGTACTCATCCTTTTTCTTCCTCCAAACACAGCGAGTGCATTTTAGACCAAAAAGCTCTATTTTTGTCTCATCAGACCGCATGACCTTCTCCCATTCCTCCTCTGGATCATCCAGATGGTCATTGGCAAACTTCAGACAGGCCTGGACATGCGCTGGCTTGAGCAGGGGGACCTTGCGTGCGCTGCAGGATTTTAATCCATGACGGCGTAGTGTGTTACTAATGGTTTTCTTTGAGACTGTGGTCCCAGCTCTCTTCAGGTCATTGACCAGGTCCTGCCGTGTAGTTCTGGGCTGATCCCTCACCTTCCTCATGATCATTGATGCCCCACGAGGTGAGATCTTGCATGGAGTCCCAGACCGAGGGTGATTGACCGTCATCTTGAACTTCTTCCATTTTCTAATAATTGTGCCAACAGTTGTTGCCTTCTCACCAAGCTGCTTGCCTATTGTCCTGTAGCCCATCCCAGCCTTGTGCAGGTCTACAATTTTATCCCTGATGTCCTTACACAGCTCTCTGGTCTTGGCCATTGTGGAGAGGTTGGAGTCTGTTTGATTGAGTGTGTGGACAGGTGTCTTTTATACAGGTAACGAGTTCAAACAGGTGCAGTTAATACAGGTAATGAGTGGAGAATTCTTACTGTTGGTAGGTGATCAAATACTTATGTCATGCAATAAAATGCAAATTAATTACTTAAAAATCATACATTGTGATTTTCTGGATTACAGACCTCTACATGCTTTGTAAGTAGGAAAACCTGCAAAATCGGCAGTGTATCAAATACTTGTTCTCCCCACTGTATATATACACACACACATATACACACACACAATACAGTACCAGTAAAAAGTATGGACACACCTACTCATTCAAGTGTTTTTATTTATTTTTACTATGTTCTACATTGTATAATAATAGTGAAGATATCAAAACTATGAAATAACAAATATGGAATCATGTAGTAACCAAAAAAGTGTTAAATCAAAAGATATTTTAGATTCTTCAAAGTAGCCTCCCTTTACCTTGATGACAGCTTTGCACACTGTATATTAACCTCTAACGCCTCCCAAACCCGGATCCGGGAGCACCCCCATCAGTAGAAAAGCTACTAGCATAACCTAGCATAGCGTCACAAGTAAATACTAGCATCTAAATATCATTAAATCAAAAGTCCAAGACACCAGATGAAAGATACACATCTTGTGAATCCAGACATCATTTCTGATTTTTAAAATGTTTTACAGGGAAGACACAATATGTAAATCTATTAGCTAACCACGTTAGCAAAAGACACCACTTTTTTTACTCCAACTGTTTTTTACTCCATCAGTAGCTATCACAAATTCGACCAAATAAAGATATAAATAGCCACTAACCAAGAAAAAACTTCATCAGATGACAGTCTGATAACATATTTATTGTATAGCATATGTTTTGTTAGAAAAATGTGCATATTTCAGGTATAAATCATAGTTTACCATTGCAGCCACCATCACAACTCGACTAGAATAACAGAGAGCAACGTGTATTACCTAATTACTCATCATAAAACATTTCTTAAAAATACACAGCGTACAGCAATTGAAAGACACAGATCTTGTGAATCCAGACAATATTTCAGATTTTCTAAGTGTTTTACAGCGAAAACACAATATAGCGTTATATTAGCTTAGCACAGTAGCAAACCACACAACAGCATTGATTCCAGCCAAACATAGCGATAACGTATTCACCACCAAAATATATTAATTTTCACTAACCTTCTCAGAATTCTTCAGATGACAGTCCTGTAACATCATATTACACAATGCATATAGAGTTTGTTCGAAAATGTGCATATTTAGCGGCACAAATCGTGCTTATACAATGAAAATAGTGTCCAAATACTCAAGCAATCTGTCCGGCGCCATCTTGGAAAGACACCTATTCTTATCGAAAACTATTCATAAACTTGACTAAAAAAATACAGGTTGGACAGCAATTGAAAGACAAATTAGTTCTTAATGCAATCGCTGAATTACATTTTAAAATTAACGTTGCTGCGCAATGCAGGGTGCGATAACGCAAGGCTACACTGCAAGTAATGGCGTCTTATGCATTTGACTATTTTTAACAGAACAATGAATTATCAGCATAAATAGTTCTTACTTTTTGATGACCTCGCATCAGAATCTTGGGATAGGTGTCCTTTGTCCAAAAGAATCGTTGCTGGGTTGGAGAACGTCCTCTTCCACGTTGCAATTACCAGTAAACAATGGCATGCGAAAGAGAGATACCCAACTTTCTACAACGTCAGAAAATGAAATACCCGAAAATCGCAATATACTGACATAAACTGATATAAATCGGTTTAAAATAACAAGATGATGTCTTTAAAGCCTATATCGAATAAAAACAGAGCCGGATATATCTAGGAGCTAAAACCAGAGCTTCTAAAACGACATGCCAAGACCCTCTCTGCGTCAGCGCGAAGATCCAAAAGGAGGTACACATCGATTCCAATCAATTTATAGACTTTTGGCTCTGCGTAGAGACTCCATTTCAAGGCCTCTCTATTCGCTGACACCCAGGGGAAGGCGTATGCAGTGCATCTCAACCAATAGAGGACAGGCAAATTAATAAACTGGTCTGGGAACAGTAGGAAAATTGCTCTAAGTCCAGTTCTGTTTCACTCACAGACATAATTCAAACGGTTTTAGAAACTAGAGAGTGTTTTCTATCCAATAGTAATAATAATATGCATATTGTACGAGCAAGAATTGAGTACGAGGCAGTTTAATTTGGGAACAAAAAAAATAAATAGTGCTAACAGCACCCCCTATTGCCAAGATTAAGCAAGTCCTCTAGTTAAATTGTATCTCTGAAACCTCTGCTCCCTGACACAGGAGGGTTTTTCAGGGGTCTCCATGCCCCGTCAGCAGGGGCTCTGTCTACCCGGGGTAAGTGGCTGGGCAGTTGGCGTGGCTAACAGCTAACACACGACTGAACTCCAGGTCTCCCATGCCAGTGTGTCTAGTGTTCAATTCACTAACTGTATGGGCTGTCTGGTGTCAGCAGTGGGATCTGACGGTCAGTCAACAGAATATTGGTGTTGCTGAGATTGGGACATGATGGTGCTTTTACTGTGTGGTAACAGAGTGCTAGATGTCGCTGGGAATACATGATGTTGTGTTTGAACATTGTGTGGTGTGAATTGACACACACACACACACACACACACACACACACACACACACACACACACACACACACACACACACGTGACAACACTCATTAGTAATGAGAATTTTATACATTTTACAAAAATAAACACAACATGCAACAATTTTTAAGATTTTACTGCGCCCTCGTCGCCACCCCCTCCTCCCCTATTTCTCGTTGTCCATCTCCATCTTCTCCCATCCTTTTCTCTACCATCCCTGGCTCTCTGCTCTCTCCTTCATTCCCTCCTGTCTCTTCTCTCAGTGAGTATGTTGCGGGACTCTTACCTGCTGTCCCTCTCCTCTCTAGTGATTACATCATAGAGGAGAAGAATGCTATGCTGCAGAAGAAGGAAAACGAAGGATTCGGCTTCGTCCTACGGGGAGCTAAAGGTAGGGAACACATTCACGAGTTTGGCTTCTTGCCATCTGACAAACATGTCAGAAGGGGCAGTAGTTGATAGAGTTTGGTATAAGGGTTCTGGCATGGATGGTAGTCGGGGCACAACTGGGGGCTGATCCTGCCCCCTCCCCCATTCCAGCAGGGTCAGACCCCAGTTGTCAACTGTGTCTGCGTTGAGTCTTCTGGCAGGGCAAACCCCGGCCATAAGCCCACCATTGTGAAGGAAGCCTGGAGGGTGCAGTTGTTGGATAGGCAAGCTCCCAGTCGTAGACCAAAGTTGACCTGGCCCGCCATTGTGCAGCATGTCTAGTGGGTGACTTGCTGTGGCAGTTTAATAGCTTCTCAACTACTGCCTGTTTGTCAGCCAGAAATACAAAGGCGTGAAGATGGATGCTGTTTAAATACTTTGAGGGTGGTTGATGAAGCAATTGGATTCAGGTAAGTGAGGCGGGCTTGTGGCTAATAAAGATTAGATGCAGGTGAGCAACTTGGCATGGTCACGGTTCAATGTCCATATGTGGAGTTCCTTGCCTATCGTCTGCTTTCCAATGCGGATGTCTGGGCCCACATATGGAGTACCTGCTCCAGGGGCTGCGTTCCAATATGAATGTCCGTGCCCATGTACGAAGTTCTTGCTCCATCCTCATTCCAATATGAAAGTCTGAGCCCATTTATGGAGTTCCTGCTCTAAGGCTGCATTCCAGTGCAGAAGAACTAGCCCATATATGGAAGTTCCTGTTGTGGATTAGGTATGTCCTCTGAAGCTTAAAGCATTCCTCCAGAAACCGCTTTATAAACTGCACACACACACACATACCTTTGTTAGTGAATCAGGTGTTTTAGTTCTTGGCCACAAAACAGACACCCTTTTACTCTATACCTCTACGATCAGCCTGGAGTGACAAACACACTTTTCACAAAACTCAACTTTATACCTTATTACTAAAGCAGGCTGTCCGAATCACCATCACAGCTGCGTCCAAAGCCCTGCTACTATCTTCTAGGGATGTAACATTCTCTGATTCCCATCAGTCCCCTGATCAAATGTTTAAGATATGAGTGGATGGGTCCACGGGACCCCGAGCCGATCCAAATGTAGCACGCATCGGTCAGAAACCAATTAAACCGTTAGCATTTTACTTTCTTTTTACCTTCCGAAAATACATCTCATCTTTTGAGACAACTGATGCATGCTGAGCAACCCCAGGCAAAATCAGTAGCCTAGTTAAACTGCGCAGCTTTGCACACTAACCAAGGAGATGTCGGCCTATTCCTGATCTTGCACATCTGCATCCACCTTCAGCATTCAAATGCTTGTAAAATGGCTTGCACAATATTATGCTATATTAGTTGAGGGACAACCAATGTAATTTGCTAGGTTATTGTTATCAAATGCGCTTCTGAAAATTGTGTTTTACCTGGAAAAAAGTAAGCATACTACCGGAGACACAACTCTCATCTGGCAATAGCCTAGCCGCTAATCAGGGCTTAGCTCTACATTGGATTTTATTTCGATTGTTCAGGTTCACCATCAGCAATAGCTTTGGTACACAGCAAATTCTCCAGTGTTAAATTAACACTGAGAGTGTTACATTTAAACCCGGCCCAGTGTCTATACGTGTCCACACACTTTTCAGTGTTAAATTATCAGAGTTACCACCTGTGACTGTATTTGTTAGGTATTTGTTAGGGACAGAAACATTCATCCATTTTTGCTTTCATCTATTTTCAGTTCTGTGTCCTTCACCAAGTGAGATCCCAAGTGAATATGTCATCATTAAAATGTAATTCTTCAACACAATAGGTATTTCATAAGGCCTTATTTTGAGTGCCTAGCTTTACCTAGTGATTCAGGAAACAAAACTTTCTGAACTTTGAAGCTTTCCAGCCAATTGTGTTGAAAATAGGTTCATTACACTGAGCTTCATTATCTGTTCACAATGCACATTAGTGACATCTGCTGGTCAGCAATAAATAGTAACGTGATTAACAGAGAGGATTTTTTTCTCCACTGATTTTTATCAAAGCTTCATGGCCAGCAGTAAGTTGTTTGCTTTAATAGACTACAATCAGTTGGATTACCAGGTTTGCATCTTACATCATGCTTCCCTTTTTCACATTCAAGTTTGCTATCAAAAACAGAATATATGCCATTATTTAAGAAAGAAGCTTATACTATACTGATGAAAAATATAAATGCAACATGCACCAATTTCAAAGATTTTACTGAGTTACAGTTGATATAAGGAAATCAGTTAATTGAAATCAATTCATTAGGCCCGAATCTATGGATTTCACATGACTGGCAATATAGATATGCAACTGTTGGTCACAGATACCTTAAAAAAATATGTAGGGCCGTGGATCAGAAAACCAGTCAGTATCTGCTGTGACCACCATTTGCCTCATGCAGCAAGACATATCTCCTTCACATAGAGTTGATCAGGCTATTGATTGTGGCCTGTGGAATGTTGTCCCACTCCTCTTCGATGGCTGTGTGAAGTTGTTGGATATTGGCAGGAACTGGAACACGCTGTCGTACACTTCAATCCAGAGCATCTCGAACTTGCTCAATGGGTGACATTTCTGGTGAGTGTGCCGACCATAGACAAACTGCAGGCCCTGTGACATGAGGTAGTGCATTATCATGCTGAAACAGTTGATGGCGGAAGATAAATGGCACAACAATGGGCCTCAGGATCTCGTCATGGTATCTCTGTTCATTCAAATTGCCTTCAATAAAATCCAATTGTGTTCATTGTCTGTAGCTTATGCCTGCTCATACCATAACCACACAGCCACCACGGGGCACTCTGTTCCTAATCTTGACATCAGCAAACCGCTCGCCCACATGATGCCATACATGTCGTCTGCGGTTGTGAGGCTGGTTGGACGTAATGCCAAATTCTCTAAAACGACAGCTAATGGTAGAGAAATTAACATTAAATTCTCTGGCAGCAATTTTGGTGGACATTCCTGCAGTCAGCATGCCAATTGCATGCTCACTCAAAACTTGAGATATCTGTGACATTATATTGTGTGAAAAAAATCCACATTTTAGAATGGCCTTTTATTGTCCCCAGCACAAGGTGCACCTGTGTAATGGAGAAGGAAAGGATAAATGCTCACTAACAGGGATGTAAGCAAATATGTACCCAAAATTTGAAAGAAATAAGCTTTTTTTGCGTATGGAACATTTCTGGGATCTTTTATTTCAGCTCATGAAACATGGGACCAACACTTTACATATTGCATTTATAGTTTTGTTCAGTGTAAATAAAACAACTTATTTGAACAACAGTGCAGAAAGTGTGGTTTCACATTAAGAAAATGGTGTGCTTTCAACGGGATTCCACCTACATCACTGAATGTTCCATATTTCCCTACTCTGCTTGCTAAACTATTGGTCAGGTGCAATTACATGTATAAAATCCTAATTATATTTATAAGCGTGGTATCCAGTAGAGGTTGGTGTTTGAAAGCAGCTTAATCAAAGAAAGCACCGGAACCACAGCAAAATCAGTGAGATCTCGCATTTAGCAACACACGGTTTGAAAAAGCAAGTGATCAAGCTAAGCTTCTGACGTACTTCTGTTAAAGTGATACACGCATCAGCACACTGCTTCAAAGTTAGCTGCTGTAAAACTTAACATCACTAGTTTTATCTTATTACAGTGGCCTGAAACTCACAGTTTACAGGAAACATCAGGCCTGCAAGTCACATTATACTGGCTTGCAAAGTGATGTGTAATTCCTATTGGAATCCAGCCAGAGTGGGAATATTCAACATTGTAAAAAAATTATTGTCACCAGCAACTTGCATTCAGACTGACTGTTGGGTTGGGTAGACTATGAAACTATATAAAGCATTTAAACCATTTCAGTAACGGGTGCAATAAATAAATCCAAGTAACAAATTGGATTAGTTTAGAAAAGTGTATATTACTTATATTTGAGTAGCATAAGATTAATAAATGAATCAATGTTCATGAAAAAACATATAACATATAATATAATGAAACAAACAATTCTAAAAATCAACCTGCAATAGAGCATTCTGGGAAATGTGATAATGATGGGCATGGTTTGGGTTTAACACTGGTTGTTAACACCAACACAGGGGTTCTGTTCCACCAGTGATTACGGCGTTA